>NC_088647.1:16261752-16274252 GCF_964019385.1 Sycon ciliatum
CCGATAATAATATAGTGTGTTATGCATGTTTTGATTCTTCGCTGCCATCATAATATCCGATATATCATTACATCCGATAATATTGGTTGTAGTGATATTTTTACTGGATAAAATACGTTTTTGCTTTTGATATTTCGTACCAATATCACTGTAGCCGATATATTCTTTTATCCGGTCACTCTATAGCCGATACAGACTGTACAGTAAAACCTGGTGTAAGCGACCTCTCGTTTTAGCGACCACCTGCTCCTAACGACCGTTTTTCCATGCACGGACAGTTCTACACAGACACTGTGGGACCTGGTTCTAAAGACCACCTGACTTTAACCCTTTACCATCCGACCAAAATTCCCCGGCAGTCCCAAATGCAATAATTCTCACCTCATTCTGAGAATATCTTCGGTTCTAATCAACCATTTTTCACAATCTTGGGCATTCTGGAAAGCTCTCCACGAGCTGCGTACATTGAGCTCAAACAGGACACTACCAAGACCACATATCAAGCGCCAGGGAGCTTCAAATACACCCCATCGCTGGATATACGAGGAAATTCTCTCCTCGCCAGCCATTTCTCGCTCCTTCATCGTAAACATTCCAATTTTTTTTTGCTTGAGTTCCTTTTCATGCTGCCCACGCGCTCAAAGCATGCCAAAGTGACTCAGCACGTCAGGAGAGGGGAAAATCCCCGCTCAAGGTCAGTCACTCGGAAAGAAATTCGACTTTTGTCGTAGCTGAAATGTCGAGTAAAATATCATTGGAATGCGACATCACAGCTCTTTACCGATTGATGCAATGGAAAGCTGGGTTCTTCGGCTTCTTCCTAGATATTTAGTTCTTTACATTCCGACAAGAATCGATCGAGTTACGAATGTTTTAGTGTATCGATTCAAGTACGCACGGATGGTAAAGGGTTAACGACCGCTTTTCCTTGCACTGTGGGGTGGTCGCTTACACCAGATTTTACTGTATAGTATACACCTTTAAAAGGAACACTTTTCTTTCGCCATCTAACTACACACCCTTAATCTAACTCTTACAGTGATACCGTACCCCAACTACAGCAGGGAGCCGAACAAGAGTCCCTACATTGCAGTATTATGAACAGACGAAGCTGGCCAACAACGAGGAAGGGTCCCCCCCCCCCCCCCCCAGAACTTGGTTAGTCCAGAAGAGAGCGTTTGCTTTGTAGTGTTTAGTGACCGAGTGAGTTACTACTATTATTTATTACATTCAGATTCTACAAATGTAGTTCTTTAGAGAGCTTGCCCCCAGCCACCTATGTGCCCTCCCCCCCCCCCCCCCTTTCCCTACCCCTCCATCGTACACCCTCCTGTATTTAACTTGGCTCTTTCAGCAGAAAATGTGCTGCTAGGTTCTAGTTTGCCGAGGAAGTGCGTGCTCTAATGTGCCCCCCCCCCCCCACCATGCAGTGGGTATAACTTGTGGCTTGTGTGTTGTTAGGTGTGTACTCACAGCGTATTGCTTGACAATCTTGGTCAGGCACAGCAGAACACGGGGGATCAGGTCCTGACAGCGCGACGCAATCTACGAGCAGAGGAGAGGATGAGAGGTATGACACATACACACACGTGAACACACACACACACACACATGTGAACACACACACACACGTGCACATGCACACACACACACACACACACACACATACACACACACACGTGAACACACACACACACACACACACACATGCACACGCACACATACAGGCGTACAGAAGACGGACTCCTCTTTAGTCTCTAATCGTGGCAACAAGATCAGAAAAAGCACACTGCAGATTGTTCACAAGGAGCTGGTGATCCAGTGATGTGCACTACATAATGATACTGTTCAAGTAATGAAGTAATTCCACCTCAACCACATGCGCTCTTTGGTCAACCTCATTCACACCAGCAACATGACTCCAAGTAGTAGATATTAAAACAGAGAGGTTCCAGGCTGTCGAATAGAGTGCTCAATACTGAAAGGCAGGGCTAGTTCAAACAATAATAAGAGGATGAAAAACGGGTTTCAGTGTTTTAGTCGTAGATATTTTACAGTGTTCAACTGTCTACTTGATTCCTTTACATCCTCGCGTACAGCAGTCTTTGCTGAATTTATGGCAAACACCAAACTCTAGTCCATCCCCTGGACTTGCAGTTGCTTGGCAGAGGGTTCAATGAGGAGTAGTTTAGGGCCGCTGTGATACATGTAGTCCCACTGGGTAGGAAGGCTGGGGCAGGACCCGGACATCATCCAACTTCATCACAAGGGGAATCGTACAACTTTCCTTCCCCAGCCAAAACTCAATTGTAGAGCCCCATGCAGTAATGGAACTGCCTGTTTTTTTTCTCTCCTTCCATTCGTCATGCAGAGTGCCACCCCGGCCATACCTTAGCAAGAGCCGTCATCAGCACACAGAGCAGTCTAGCACTAGCCACCTGCACAACAGCACACAACAAAGCAGGGTGAAAGTGACACACACACGGTGAAGACTGTGTACATGTACATGTACAGTGCTACTGTCGTGGACATGGAAATCCAGTCGATTGACCGGGGCCGGCGCCCTCAGCGCGCGTACGGAACGCTGGGTGCAGTGTTGATCCGATGCGACCAGCGCTTATCCACGGCTGCATGGCCAGCGCCCTGGGGCCGCCAGATGTGCGACCGGATTTCCATGTCCACGACAGTACACTAACAGTACAGCTACGGTCAGACCGCGCTGCTCCAGTGGGCCTCTTTTATCCGGATCCTCGCCAACCGGGAGAAAATCGCTAGTCACCGATTTACAGCATACGCCATGCATACGTACAGTATGTGTGTTCGATTATCCGGTTCCCTCGCCTATCCGGATATTTTTTTGTGGAAGACGGATGTGTGCGGTTAAGTGAGGTCTGACTGTACACCGTTTTCAGTGCACTACAGTGAAGCTTCGTTACAAAGAACACTGAGAAAACAAATTTTCACTTTTTGAAGAACTTTTAGAAAAACTAGTATCATAATTTTGTAACATGGAAATTGTGGGCACAAGTTATGCGATCGAGTCCACCAACTAAACCAGATTTAGAACAGTCAGACGTGCACAATCTAGCACAAAACTGACAAAGAGTACTGTTCTAAATCTGGTTTAGTTGGTGGACTCGATCGCATAACTTGTGCCCACAATTTCCATGTTACAAATATTTTTCCTTGGCTCACCAGCTGAGTTCTTATTATTCTATTGGATAAATCATTGTGTACCCACTGGGCACAAAGTATGGATTAGAAGAACTCCCGTTATTGCAAACAAATACTATCGGTCCTTTAGGGTGCGTTTGGTTGGTGCGATCTAGAACAGGATCGAACAGCTGGTGCACATGGAGCAGCCTCATGCCAAACAAACAGTACTCCAGAAACAGAGCACATTTTGGTGAAAAATGTGCCAAACTTGGTGCATTCTTCAAAATGTGTATGGGTCACCATGGTCACTTTGTATGGTACAGTACTACGAATCCAACCCAAAAGCGTATGCACGTGATCATTTGGGACCAAAATCGATGTTCCCGCCAGGTTTCACTGTGAACAAAGTGAAACTGCTCGGTCTGCTCCGGCCTCGAGGCCGGAGCAAGCAGAACATGTTCTGGCCTACTATACCCAGAACAGGTGCAGTCCCAACCAAATGCGCTGTTCTGGTGAATCCTGTTCTAGGTCGTACCAACCAAACGCGCCCTTACAAAAAGTAGTGTTGAACTGTTCATCCTAAAGAGGTTATACTGTACATGTGCTAGAATTACAGCAGAGGAATGCTTTCATCGCCTCTAGGCATAGAATAGTGCGCAGATCCGAGGAGAACATTTTTCGTTACGCCCACGGTGCGGGGATTGTGGAAAATATTCTCTCGGGGACCAATCCGTGCAATACTGTGATTTCACAATTTTTCGGTGTAATTTTATTTTCGGTACTTTCGGTGCGTCTGTTTCACACCTAAAAGTTCAATACACCTAACAAATACAAGTACTAACACACAGAATCCAATAGCGAACTGCTTCTCTGCACCTAAATTTTCTGTTCACCTTACCTGGCCTTTTGCCCTCACATCGAACATATTGAGCACCTAAAATTTCTGAAATTAGAGTATTCTACATGGTCTATAGACTGGTTAGTCAGGGTCATCCATCACGATTCAGTCCGCCTTGCATGTCACACAGTTTTCAGTATAGTTAGCGCTACGTATGCAATATAGCGCCTAATCGTTCAACCTGACATGATTCTCCCGCCTTCTGGACCAAGAAGACAACGCTTTGCTTTCACAGCTTCAGCTTCACTTCACCCGCCACCATGTGCTGATGTAGCATTCGCAGTTTGTTCCTTTAATTTACTACTAGTTATTCTGTGGACGTGACCGTGCAGGCTTTGCCAGTTTAGCTCGAGAAGAAAGCTACTGCCAGTGTCTAGCGGCCGACTGATGCTTGACTGCATCAGCACACGAGGAGCTCTTGCTCAGCTTTCCAGCCATTATTTCCACTGGCAGACCGATTCATCTTTCGATGACCTCTGTGGCTCCATGGTGGAGGAACAAAGCATGTTGGCTGACGCGGAAGAGATACTAGGCGCCGATATGGACGAGCCACCCGCAACTGCAAGCTCTAAAACTGAGTGTGAGTACTCCACCTGTGACCTTGGTCTCACATTGTCCCGATTTGTCAGGGTCACGGACAGCGAAGTTTCGGATGAGGCCGAAGCGTCTGAACACCAGGAGAAAGATGAAATGGGCTGTAACTATATGGGATGAGTGGCGGAAAGGTCGAATTGATACTTATCCAATTGGGAGGTTGGTGATATTGAGCTGGTTTGGCTAATCCAGCGACTCGTATTGGAGGTCAGGGACCAGAAAGGCTAGACGTATCCAGGCAAAACTGTCCACGAGATCTTAGTGGAACTTCAGCGCGCAGTGCGCGAGAAGCGACCATCGTGTGCATTCTTCAACTCGTTTGAGTACAAGGGTTTTCAGGATGTAATCCATACATGTATGAAGCAGTCCGATGAGTTGTGTGTGTGTTGTGGATTTCTCTTCCTTAGTTTCCATAGCAACCATGATATTGTTTCTGATACAAGAAATTAGAGGCCACATGCTAATACACAATAATTATATTCTTTCATTTATTTTCCGTTTCCACGGCAACATTGTCGTCGACGTTGCCGACATATTTTGCGGCCAATGATTCCCGGGAAGCCTGCATTCGCACTTTCACCATCATGTGAAGCGGTTAATTCCATGTGGAATTGGAGAGGGCGGGCGAATTTTTAATTTTTTACTTCAAATACTTTTTACTTTCCATGGATGCATTGCGTGCTGAATTTTTTTACAGTACATGTGAAGGGCTCCAATTCAAAACGCGATAAAGACCAAACCGGAGCTTTTGCGTGTTTTTTTGTCACGAAAAAATTAGTTTCCACCCCACGGATGTCTGCGTGTCGGTTTTACGGGTCGAAACGCGATGCATCCCAGTCGAAATAATGCCTGAAGTTTGTGTCACAGTCTTCTGCAAAGCGCGATAAAAGTCTCACTGATGCTGCAGTGCAGACCGAAAAAGAAAAAATGAAAAAGGCACTTCCTGAAATTTCCACAAAATGGATTTATTTCGTTTTGAGTGGGAGCCCTTCATGTAGTTTCGGATAATTATTATTTTTTTAAATGAAAATTCACACGGTTTTATACCCGTACACTTTAATTTTGGCCAGCAACGGCCCTACAGCGTACATGTAGATCTTCTGGCTACATCTGTGCATGCAAACAGCACCAGTGCTACAAGCTCTATGAGCACAAGTGGTACATCAGTCGTACAAGCCCGGGTTTGCGTGACTCCCTCCCATTATTTATTCACACGATATCAGCACTGTACTGGAACACGCACTGTTCAAAAAAATTGACTTCGGCTCGATTCTGGTGCGCGCGGGCCCGGGAACCTCGATTTTTCTTTGGCCTCGCCCTAGCGATCAGCGTTTCACAGGATAGAAAAAGTACATCCATATCGTGATGATTATGCTAGGCAGAACGCAAACTTTCGATAGACTAGTCTAAACTAGCGAATGCACCCCTTTATGGGGCCATCCGGCATCATCGATAATTTTCACGGAACGAAAAAGTTTAGTTACAACCCTCCTCCACCCTCCCACCCCGCTGAACGTAAAATAGATTGACTTGACAGTGAGCATGGATCAATGTTCACGCTATCAATAATTATAATTATTTCAAAACGAAACTCTCCTTGACCCACCCACCCATAAGCGAAACTTTTTCGTTTCGTGTACGTGTAAAAGATCGATAATTACGGATGGCCCCTTAGCTGAATTCGCTAAAATCTCACCACCGCCAAAATTAGCCATTTTACAGCACGGTATTACCGAATGTAAGGCACACTTTTGTACACTAAACCTCTCAGCATGATCATGGGGTAAAGCCTGGGGTAAAACCCGGGGTAAAACCCGGGGTAAAGCCTGGGACAAAGCCTGAACAAAGGTACAGCATATACAAGTAGTACAGTCCTGCATTGCCCGCTACTTTTCGTAGTTAGAGCACTCTGGCGCTGGAGCGACGAGCTACCTTAATGTCTGTGGTGCCTCCTTCGCACCATGGCTGATAGCTCGGCCAACTTAAAGCTCGTGGCTGTATAGTACTGATGAGGCCGTTACGGCCGAAACAGCTTGCTGTCTACGGCATTGGGCATACAGTCAACTTCGCTAATAACGACTGCGGATATAACGACAATTCGCGAATAACGACAGAATTTCTATGCCCAGAGCAAAGTCACATCCAACAGTAATACATATAATGGGACTTCGGCTATAACGACACTTCGCGAATAAGGACGCTTTTCTGATGCCGCCGAGTGTCGTTATACGCACAGTTGACTGTATAGTACAGTATGTGCATTCTCAACTCACCGGTTTGGATCTAGATGCTTGGAATGCTGAAATTGCTTCATAGGCCATTGACTCCAGGACCTAGGGTTGAAAACCGCGCGCGCACACACACACACACACACACACACACACACACACACACACGTGCGTATGTGCACACATGTACATGCACACATACGTGTAAGTACAGGACAAGCACAAATACATTGCAAACCAAGTTACTACCAACAAAATCACGACTATCAGGGGGTCAAGTTACGAATTCAGAGCAGCATATCCTGAACACAAAACAACAACTGTGAGAGTCCACATCCTGATTCTAAAGCTCCTGGACTTAGACCTATCTGTGCAGTCCACTTCATCTAGTAAATGCCTTTCAGCTCTTCACGTGTAAATAAAGTGATTGCGTGCCACTCACTACCATCTGCCCCCTCCCGCTACACAGACCCCCCCCCCCCCCATACACACACACATACACAGACACACAGACACAGACACACACACACGCACACACACACATGCACACCCCCCCCCCCCCCCCACACACACACACAAGCGGATGCACATGTACTACCGCCCATGGACAGCACATGGGTCGCGCGTGGACAACACATGTACAGAATACTGGTGACAAGGAAGCCTTGCTTAGCTGTGCAATGTACATGCAAAAAGAGATGCAGCAGAACTTGGAGCATGGATGAGAAAGATAGATAGATAGATAGATACTCAATCTGCGGACAGCATGCTGTTTCGTTCTTTTTGAACTCATCAGCGCAGCACAGAGGAAATGAGGCCGAACCTGATAGCAATGGAAATAAAAATTTCCAATCAGGCCCGAACGTACCTTGCCAGAGTGCTCAAACTGACAAGTCAGTGAGCTCTGCATAACGCAAACAGCAAAGGCACTACCCCACGCAAGAGTGCTCAACTGCTACAAGAGCAGGAGCGAAGATAGATAGATAGATAGATAGATGAGAGAGAGAGAGAGAGAAAGTGAGTGAGAGAGAGAGAGGGAGAGAGAGCTGCAAAATTGCAAATATTAAAAGAACTTACATCGTGGAGTTTGGTGATGATTTCGATGGTAAAGCGAGAGTCATGGATTGGTGATGAGTACTCTCCAACCACCCATACCTGTCAACATCACGACAGGAATGCAACGGATTTTTGTTTTAAAATAGCACCGCAAGCAAAGCACACATAGTTGCATACACAGATACATAGAGGGTGTGTGTGTGTGTGTGTGTGTGCAAAGGCCACACTCACAGGGACCAGTGGAAGAAAATCAGTCCACTCCAGCCTTCTGATGATTTCGTAGCAACAAGAAACTCCGCGTAGAGAGGAATTGATTTTCTTCCGCTGGACCATGTGCGTGGTAAGGGTCTGCTGTGCCGGCCAGTCAGTACCCGCACTGACCACTTTGACCTGTTGTTGAGCTTGCTATAGGCCATGCATGCGTAGGTGCGTTGGATTAGCTCAGGTAAATGGTACCTGCCCTGATGTATGAGGCACCTTGCCATAATTTGTTATGATATGATGCGCTGTGTGCTACTGTATACGGTACACACAGACGCACACACATACACACATAGACACACACAAGAACACACACGTGCATGCACTAGCGCAACACTAGCATCAGCTGGCCCAAAGGCAAATGGGTTCTACTGGCAGCTGAACTACTCACCATGTGGGAGAAGTACTCCTCGCCTGCTCTGCTAATGTTGCGCAGGGCTGACAGAAACTCAATAATGTCTGCCATGTGATCAAACAGCAACTGAGGATGAACTTTGAAGAAGGACAACAGCTGGTTTGCCAGTACCCTACGGGTAGGACAGGGGCACACACACACACACACACACACACACACACACACACACACACACACACACACACACACACACACACACACACACACACACACACACACACACACACACGCACGCACGCACACATACACAGACCCAGAGAGATGTAAAGCAGTGAAGATGCGTGACCAGAGGCAAAGCATGTCCAGTGCAAACAGTGCATACAAGTCGCCATCTCTACAGAAAACCAGGACCCTAAGAAAGGGCTTGCTCCCCACACTGGAGCTCGCGCTATTCCGCCGACTTGACACTTGACTGACTCACGACTACCATCCAGAGCACACGAGAAGTCCATCGAACCTTCGACTCGGCAAACCTGCAAGAAAGCACCACTCCCTGCTCAATACACAGTGTTTCGGGGAATTCACCCCTCATCAGTTGAGTTTGAGTAGGCTGAGGAAGATCAGGACCCAACACGTAAAAGTGCCTGACGGAAAAAGCCCTCCGCAACACTGGTATGGGTGTACAGGATAAGAAACAGCCAGTCGTAGTGGAATTGACTTACTTTCTGATTTGCTGTTGGAAGGAATCTATGCCGTATAGCTGGCTAATTCGCTCAGACATCAGTGGCAGAATCTGCGACAGCATCTGTGCGTTGTGTTGAACTAGCACCGTCTTCAGTGCAAGCCTGTAAATGAAGAGAGTGGCGTGTGTGTGCGCGCGTGAGAGAGAGAGAGAGAGAGAGAGAGAGAGAGAGAGAGAGAGAGAGAGAGAGCGTAAGAGGAGAGCGTGAGTGAGAGCGTGAGAGAGAGAGAGAGCGTGAGTGAGAGCGCGAGTGAGAGAGAGTGAGAGAGAGAGAGAGAGAAAGAATATCAAGACTTTATCTGGGGTAAAACATGCACACAGTTTTGCTGCATGTCTCAAAAGATATGCCAGAGTCGTACAAGTGGGCAGGACCTAAAAGTGACTGATCCACACAGCTCATGCTGGTTGCCTGGAACATTCACCTTCGTGTGCTTGGTCACACATTTCACTGGCCAGCGCTGCCGACTCCTGATGCTACAAAATACAAAAAATCATGATCAGATGGGGCGAACTTACTCGACAAGAAGCGGTGTCATCTGCGCACAAATCTGGATGCGTGGCAGCACTGCCAGATCACTGAGTAGTGTGTATAACATCGGCATCCTGCCATTCAAACAACACACACACACATACACACACACACACACGTACACACACACACACACACACAAATACACACAGCCAGTCATGATATCACCTCCGTATCACAAAACAAGAAGTAAAAGTGCGGGAAACCCACAAACCCGGTATGGTTATTATGCCGGAGTGAGTGAGTGAGAGTGAGTGTGTGTGTGTGTGTGTGTGTGTGTGTGTGTGTGTGTGTGTGTGTGTGAGAGAGAGAGAGAGAGAGGGAGAGAGAGAGAGAGAGAGAGAGAGAGAGAGAGGGAGGGAGAGAGAGAGAGAGAGAGAGAGAGAGCAGCAGCAGCAGCAGCAGCAGCAGCAGAACCAGCAGCAGCACAGCAGCGGCACTGAGCAGAGCTTATAGTCCTGTACATGCATACCTGCTGATTGTGTCACCCTTTCCTCCCTCTGGCCTGAGTAAGAAGCTGAACAGTGGCCGGTGCACTGGGTTGAAGTACGCTGCAACAGCCTTCTGCTGTTGTGGCAAGGCACTGAACACTTTCTTCGCATCTGCTTCACTGCCACCCACTGGACATGGCAAGAACGAAGAGCATACAATAACCATAAACATGATTGAATGTCGACGAGATCTGCCCATACACGTCAGTACTGTCGGTCGCCAAAGAACTGGGGGAAGGGGGGACAGCCTCCTAGCATAGACCGTTCTTATTTTCATGTACTACAGTCTATGCACAGTTGAGTCACTGTGTGTACATTGGTATGCCGTGCTTGGTGGAATTCTAGCCTGGTCGTTCTTCGACGCTCCGTTCTTCGGCGCCCGACAGCACTGTACTAGCATACAGCAAGCGACTGTGTATGTCACACCCGGTGCACACGACAAGTACTAGTACATCTACCCAGGTGCACTTCACTGTCCACGTCACAACATTCTTATTTGTCAAAAAAGAGATTTTTAAACGCGAATGCGCAAGACAAATCCCAGCAGATTCGGGTACCCCGGTAAAGATTTACGTCACATCGACGCTAGCGTTTACAGGGGATGAACGTGGGCATCAGTATACGCTAAACTACATCATTTCAACTAACGTTACTTACGCTGACTGACAAAGCGGGCCACCTCCAGACCGGCCGACAGGCAAGGCAAGTCCAGCAGAGAATGGAGCACCTACATGTACACGCAGCAGCAGCAGCAGCAGCAGCAGCAGCATTGCACAGTACGAAACACTAACAATTTAACATGAACACCATCAACCAGAGCACATGCAGCAAATAGAGCAACATCGACGCTATCAACACAACAGACAATCACAAGCACACCAATCAGAAGAAAATATCTCTGAGCCGTATAACACAAGACTTCCCCAAACGGCTTACTGCCATATCCGTGGGTGTTGAACTGTCGATGGCAACAAGCTAGCCAAAGATGTACAGTGTTGCTCAATGAAATCCAGTCGTGTCACTCAAGTACATGCCGGGCGTTGCGCAGCACTCGACATGCGAACACTGGACTACGAGGTGCAAGGTGCAAACTGGAGTGACAGGACTGGATTTCATTGAGAAGCACTGTAGATCTACATTAAGTGATACATGTACTGGTATTTCATATAGTACATGTACTGACAACATTAAACCCTAATGAAGTAGATAGGCAGTGGATGTACACGCATACAGAGAACACACCATACCTCAAGCACAGTGCGTGGCTGCACGAGGAACGGAACAAGCTGAGCAAACTCCGTCAGGTAGGATCGCGGTGACCAGGCAAGGATCTAGAAAAAACACACACACAAGCAGGCACACACAAAGTTAGCGTAGACATTGGCAGTAAAGAGAGAGAGAGAGAGAGAGAGAGAGAGAGAGAGAGAGAGAGAGAGAGAGAGAGAGAGAGAGAGAGAGAGAGAGAGAGCGTGTGCGCACACACACACACACACACACACACACACACACACATACGTGTGCGCGCGCACACATACGCACACACGCACGTGCACGTGCATGTGAATTGGGCTCTGGAATTATAACAATCTCCTCTGCACCCACTACCCAGGCTGCAGCAGCATACACCGTAGAGCAACACATCCACTACATCTCACACCACACAACTAACACCAGCCACACTCTACACTATAGTGCGTTTGAAAAGTATAGACCTCTAGACGTTTTTGAATAATTCAAATTTGGTTTGAGCTTTTTGAGAAATTTCTTCGGAATATTGCTCAGGCAGCTCACGCAATTTTTCTCATATAAATTTCTAAGCGATTGGATAACAGACGCCCAATTTCGAAAATTTTATGCACAAAGTGATCACAGATTTTATGTGGTATAGATGCTGGCCTAACGGTTTTTGAAGCCAGAGGTCTGGACTTTTGAAACGCACTATAGTCACTGTACCTTGAGTAGGTTGGGGAAGAAGCGACTGAGGATCACGGTGTTATTGAAGAGAGGCTCGCGCTGTTGCACACAGAACGCCACTGTGCTGAAAGCTACAGACGGTCTGCAGGTCAGAGAAAGAACACAGAGCGTAAGATGGTCTTGCAGATAGAGAAAACTGGTTTCAATAGTGTTGAAGTTGCCACTTCAATAACGTGCACGCTCCTCCAATGGACATACAGATCCGTGTGTTATAGC
>NC_088647.1:16279252-16306752 GCF_964019385.1 Sycon ciliatum
GGGGATGAGAACAGGAGCAAGCACAGACCGAGACCGAGAAAAAACCCAACTACTACAAGTTATACCAGTAGTACACAAACATTGAACAGTTGCAACAATCAACTACAGTCATGTTTCCTTGTTGCATCATGCCTATGGTGGTAATGTGCAGGCAACTGATAATCTTGAAACTCAGAGTTACAACAAATCCCGAGTCATCTCTTGTCTTCTATGGTTTTTAATTTTTTGCTGTAAAAATATTTATAGGAAATCCCAAAATACACATGTGCTCAAGCAATATCTCTAGATGGTGTTGTAGCTAGCATACCTCAGAAACACAGAGCAGCAAACCGAGAACAAAGTTTGATGAGCAGCCTGCACTAATCCAATCATCATCTCGATGATCTGGAAGTCCTGGCCAGAGAAATCCGACCTCATGAATATAATACATGCAGCGCCGCAGGATGTTCGGCCCTACAAAATGTAGCACCACACACAAACACCACTCTGCTCACTGGAGTGCGGCGCTACTTTATTCATGAGGTTGAGACTTCTTTGGCCACGACTGTATTTCCTACTCAATGGGTTTTCCCAAATTTTGTATTTTGCTCTCACCGACACTCAAAACAGTGAAGAAGTCACGTGATGCCGACCCATCAATCTCTTTCACTGGGGCCGGCTGCAGGAACAAGAGGGGGGGGGGGGGGGGGAGACAGCACAGATGAGAAACTAGAACGTCTGTACACAGGCAGACAGATAACAGCACCCGATCCACATCAACTTGCAGCAGACTGGGAAATCATTGACTACGTGGTCCAGGGTCCAGTACAGCTGAAGCTTGGCCATACAACCACCTGGCCTGTAAGAAGACTTTCCTTGTAACCAAATACTGTACGTGGAATGTGCAACGGTCGCCCTGGTAACAGCGAGCATGTGCATTCAAAGACTGTGATCACCCCCCTTCTCAGGAGTGGTCACTCAAACCAGCTTTCACCAAGAGTATAATATAACCTCCCAAGAATGTGTAACTCTGCATACGGGGTATCCGAAGGCGAAAACTCACATCACGTGCCTCGGGTACGTTTCGTACTGCGTACAAACGAAGGATAGCGTGCGCGCAATCCGAATATCTGCCATGATCATGCTGGGGATTTGTATACGCGCAGTGAGTTTCTGTCAGAGAGGGCTTTTTTTATTACTCCGCTGCTCGTTACAAACGGGCTGGAAACGTACAACTGCGACACTACACCACGTGACATGAGTTTTCGCCGTCGGCGAACCCCATAGTAAGGGTGTCAGGGGCTACACATTCTTGGGGGCTTGTATACTCTTGCTTTCACCTGTACACAGAAACAATGAGTATGCTAGAACATATTCACTAGTTGCAGGAATGGAAAAGGGAAAAAGTCTGAAGAAAAATTTGACTGTCACCACCAGGACTCGAACTAGGGACCTTCGCTTGAGGCCGGCGATGCTCTAACCACTGAGCTATGGTGCAGCTGTCATCCCAGCAGAGACCGTTCAACATCCTCTTCAGACTTCGAAAGTCACACTAGAACCTACCTGCTTGTTACTGGAGAATAGCTGTCGGCCGGCGTAAGGGTTTGGTGCGGACACGGTGCTGGCATTCCGGAGCCAAACGATCAGCTGGTTGTTGATTTGGGCTATGTGCTCTACGCATACATGAATGCACACATGAACACACACACATGAACACACACACATGAACACACACACACACACACACACACACATAAATGCATGCATGCACATACACACACAGAGATATAGAGTGCCATCAAGGGTATAATTATAAGCTAGTTCAGTGGCCGCTGTTTTGCTTCGGACAGCATGCACATACACACACATTCCTAGGATCAGCACAACAACATACGGATGGACGTAGAGAACGGGACAATGTGTGAGCATTCCCACAGAGCACACATAAACAATTACTATTGAATTAGGAGAGAGTCAGAGACTATACCGAGAATACGTGAGAGAGAGAGGGGGGGGGGGGGGGGGGGGGGGGGGGGGAGGTAAACACGCACATACCTTCCGTAAGGCAAACAGTGTGTCGGCAAGCAATGACGGCCAGTGACGATAGAATCCTCTGACAGGTCTCCTGATCTGCCCCGGAGTGTGCCAGCAGTCTGACATAACAGCAGCAACAGATTAGCCCGAAGAACACACAACAATGCGAACAAAACAAGAAATTTGAAACAATAGGAGCCCAATAGCATAATTAATTTCCTTTTTTCTCAATGGCACGTAGACACAGTCATACCCAGCGGATCAGCGGCTACAACTACATCACTGGGAGCAAAATCAAGATGCGGCACTCTGCCCGAACGGACAATTTCACACTTGATCAGAACATGCAGCCAACCAGTCAGTCAATCGGCGGTCAAAGTGACAACGCCCACGCGTCTTTATACTCACTTGACTAATATCGGTGTGATCTGCGAAAGGAAACCAAGTCGCGCACCCTGGAAACAAAAAAGAAAGGGAAAAATGGAGTCACGCATCTCAACCACACCACGTTTCAGCCTTGAAGTTGAGTGTAAAAACTGAAAAGGTGCGGTTTATATTCGGGAACAGAGCACTTGCAGGGAGATACATGTACCGTAAAGTACCGTTGATCCGCCCCCTCTCTAATTCCCGCCCCCTGTCGATTTTCTACCTGTGAAGCGACTTCGGCGTATACAACGAAATACGATGTTGAACCGACGCGTGCACTGCTATACACAATACGTGCCAATCCAGGATGAAAATGTGCAAAATCCAGCACATCAAGTCTGATCCTCAACGTTGTTGTACACCGTACTGCACTTGACAGCCTTGATCTAATTCCCGCCCCCTGCCGAAAACCCAGTTGGGAAGCGACATGGCGTGGGGCAGATCAACGGTACTTTACGGTACATGTATGATTGCCATCGAAGTATTGAACTGATAAATCGAGGCCCCAAGTATTGGTGTCGACTTATAACCGGTAAAATGCGGTACTTGCACGTCAGTGTTCAAGGCCGCTAGCTTCTCAGTCTAGTTCGGTCAGATGCGGACACAGCGCACTGCTTACCTGGGCAAGCACCACGGGCAGGATGAACGGCAGCTGGCGTGTCTCCACGGGCGGGTTGAAGTGGCGGATCTCCAGCAGCGCGGTGGGCGCAATCTCGCGCAGGATGACGGCGCAGAGCAAGCGCACGCGCGCCGCTCCCTGCTCCGGTTCCGACAGCACCATGTACAGCTGGTCGATGAGTTGCCGTGGGATACTGCATGTCCACAACGAACACAGGAGAAAAAGATCAACCACAGTGAAACTTAAATTTATTAAAAATTGTATCCTACCTGGCTATGACAAACTGTCGACGGAATCGCAAAATGCTATTTTCAGACAACCTCGCAATCCGAGCTACCCGACCTCGTAAATAAAGAAACTCAGCTAGACAGTGGCTGTGCACACATACAGACACAGACACAGACACAGACACACACACACACACACTTACGGCAGGTTCTTGCGCGTGGCTTGGACCAGAACATAGAACTTTCTCAGCATGGTGATGAAGTCATTGCTGCGGTCATGGCCCTTCATTTGGGTGATCAGGTTCTCGCAGAACTCCTGCAGCTCGCCATCGCTCAATGCTCTGAACGCAACAGTCAAGAAATACAAACATACACAGCTTGTAACACAAGTGTATCTTTAGCTGCATCTAAGATCTTGGATCACAGTGATCATGATGTTTACCCCCCGATAACTACAAACTATGCTTATGAATTTATAATAAAGAAAAGGACCAAGGAACTACAAGTTACGCTATAATGTCCACTAACATCACCAGTTCCTTGACAATCAGCTCATGCGATAGCATTGCACAAAACTGACCGACAGTACGAAGTAACTTGTAGTTCCTTGGTCCTTTTCTTTAGTATAAATTAATCATTGGCTCTCAATCCGGGTCTATCTATGCTTATGAACGTGCATGATTCAACTAGCACGCACAACAATCAAATGGGTCCCTGGATGCTTTCGTTAACAACTGCCTGGCCAATATGTGCAAACTTTACATGATGAGATAAGAACCGGGCAAAGCAAACGTGTGCCGTTGGGCGAGAGCAATTTTCACCCAAAAGCCCTGCATGGACAGAGTGCATACCCTGTAGGCTGACGTGACGTAATGTCGTTCATATACCGAAGGATGTACCCAGAGTGCTTGATAGTGCTCAACACCACAAAGGCAGAGCGTAATACACTACAGAACAACAAGGACAATCAAGGCTTGTTTGCTGCTACTTTAAGTTTCATGCTTACGCAATCATCAGGCAACATCCTGTTGCCTGATGATTGCGTAAGCATGAAACTTAAAGTAGCAGCAAACAAGCCTTGATTGTCCTTGTTGTTCTGTAGTGTCGTTCATATATTGTAGTGAGAAGATACCAGCCCTGCGTATCCCATACATGCCCCCGTACCATCAAACACATCCCGTGGAGAATTTCATAATACCAGTGTGATGGCCCGATCACATTGCTTTTATCCCGGATACATGGTGCACATGTGAGCGTCCCGCACTGCTGTATACACAAAAGATTTGCAAGTGCAGGTACATACATCGCCAGCTTAGCGAGTGCCCCGAACAGTTCTCTTGTTGGTAGCACAGGTACCCCCCGGTACCCCCCCCCCCCCCCTCTTGACATACCTGGCCTGATTGAAGAGAGCATCTTCTACTGAAACTCTGGACGACACAGAGCTGTGTCTGACATACGGTATAGCCATTCCAGCTACGAATACTGTAGTGGGCAGTTGGACGTAATTAGTTGGAGTCTAATCCGGACAGCTGAGAACTGATGCTACTACACTACAGTCAGCGTGCTGGCTGACATCAAGAAAAAGAACTGCTCGCCAGTCGCATGAGACCCACCGTAACTACTTGATTATTTACACTTAGTCACAGCAGTTTAGTGCGTTTATGGTGTGGTATTCACGCCGTCATACGTAGCTCTTCAGCTCCCTTGCATTTCTCAAATTGTTCCAACCAAGCACACAAATACAAGCATTCATGATTCAATTGTACTATAACATTTTAAAATTTTAATACTTCACGCCAAAAAAGAGTTGGTGTCGTACTCGCAGATATCACATCCAGGGAGTCGTATTTTGACGACTCCCTGATGACATGCATGAGGCACAACAACAACAAAAAACTGACAAAACGATGATTCTGAATTCTGCGCTTGAACAGATTCATTTGATTTTCACGAGAATCCTGCGAATTGAAGAATTACATCCGGGATATCCCCTTATATCGGTTGGGTGGGCATCTGTGCCCGAGTGGTGTCGGCACCCTAGTTTTTGTCTTCTTTTCGCATATTTCTTCTTTTTTTGAAACTGTTATGGTCTTTTGTATCTATTCGAAGTGGCTTATGCGAACATTTTTGGCTGGTTTGCATGATTCGCATGCCCATTAATGCAGCTGCAGGTAGGGTCCGGCGGATTCTGCCGGCAGAAAAATTGGCAGAATTCGGTACTTTTTCTGGTAAGTTTCATGCATGTGTGGTATGTGGATAAAGAAATGGAGCAGAATTCGAGGAATTGCCCGCCATAAGGTTTGTATGGTTCTGCCAATTTCACTGCTCTTCGAGCAGAATCTGCCACCTTTTCGAGCATAATCCGCCGGTCCTTAGCTGCAGGCCATGCTGATGTCTACGCGAACAAGCACATAATAATAAATAATAATATCCCCTTATTTCATAAACACTTATTTTAAAACTCGGATGTTGAGCCATAAATAAACAGTCAGAAAGTGCAATAACTAGTATACCGGTATAGTATCCAGTTACAGTGATGGAGAGTTACTCGTATCCATAATTATCATGTGTTTTATTATGTTATGTCCTTTTCCTTTCCACATTTATACCTTTAACTTCTTCAAAAATACTGTCCCCCGGCCCCGTGAATTCCGCGGCACCCACTCTCTTATCATTGGCCGGTGTTTCCACCGAGTCTTGAGATGTTGTAATAAATAAATAATAATAAATTCCGTGCAGAATTCTGCGGCTAAAAACAGTAAATTCTGCAAATCCGGCTCTATTCTGCGGCAATTCTGCAAGGAAAATGAGCGTAAAAACAGGTCGAATTTCCGCAACCCCACCTAAGTTTGTTGTCCCTACAAATTCTGAACCAAAATTATGCGAAATCCTGGTCGAAAAAATTGAAAGCTCTAAAATATACTGCCAGTTGATTTTGAAAGTCACAAGCAGGTTGGTTTGGCTGTGAAAATACATGTACATGTCATTGAAAGTCTCCAGAAAAAGCAGTTTTTTCGCTTTTCTGCAATATTCCGCGGGATTTTCTGAATTCTGCAATCCGCGGAATTCACGGGGGACAGAAAATAGCACAAAACTAAGGTTTACTGCCAGTGACAGTGATTTTGTGTACACCAGGGCCGGGGAGTCGTAATAGAGAGGTTCTGCTACACGGAACTACGTACCAAACTCCGTGTCAACTGCAGTGCAGTTTGACACGGATTTTTCGTACGTTGCACCGGTTCTGCTGTACGTAGCATACTCGAACCATGCACGAACACCCCGCCACATGTACTCTGTACGCTCACTTTTCACACGGAGTCCGGTCCGTGTGAACCGCGCTTCACACGGAAAACGGTATGAAAAAATCCGTATCAAACTAAATCCCGTACCGCGGCGAAGTTTCCATACGTACTTTGGCACGTTATACCGTGTGGCAGAACCTCACTAATATTAGGGAGGTTCCGGAGTACGATTTTTCGTGCCAAAATCCGTGGAGGAGCTACGGATTTTTTATACGTCGTTTTCGAGCAGTGAAAAGTTCCGGGGTACGGAACTTATGTGTTTGCCGTCATTGCCTAGGTTACGATCGCAAACACGTCACATTCCCGCGCTATGCCTTTTTATTTTGAAAATTTGTACCGAAATCAAAACTTCCCGCGGAAAATCCATGTTTCTCGTACCAAATTTGTACGCGAAAAATCTTTCTGCACCCGATGACGCAAAATCTCCATACGAAACATGGTTCGTGTGAAAGCCAGTCCACACGGATTCTCCGTGCCGAAAAATCGTATGGAGCACGCCTGGAAAAAATCCGTAGCGCCCATACGGATTTTGGCACGGAAAATCGTACCCCGGAACCTCTCTATTGTACATGACTACCCAGTACTCGCTGGACCCGGTGGTAACCAACTCTGGTATGTACTCTTGCTCTTGTCAACAGGGAGTAGTACAATTACTGTAAGACATGTATATATAACGAGGAAGTAAATCTAACGTTTTAACGGATGACAATTCTTCGTTATAATAAGATCCGTTGAGGCCGTACTGCTTCATATAATGCTGTGTATGGATATGGCAGAATACTGCAAGATCGTTAACATATCTTCTCGTTAACCTATGAATTTTGGACAATCGTTAAATTTGCGACTCGTTATAATAACAATGTCTTACAGTATTCAATAGTATTGTACTACTCCCTGCTTGTCAATACACATGCCGGCGCGTGAGATGCGACATAAAATCTACTGCAACATACAACAGGGTCGTGACGCAGCACCAGGATTTCAGGTGGGTGTATCAAGCTAAAAAAACCAGCGTCAACTGTTCATACAAGACTCAACGAGTGTGATTTACTGAACGTGCCACAACGGCAAACATGTGTAGCACACACACAGCAACACGGACATACTGTGAAAGAACATGGGCACCAGCGGTGTGCATAACCTGAGTGGAAGAATCATTACTAGTAGTCCATACCAGAGTAGCAGCAAAATAACAGTAAAATGTGAGTAAGGCATACAGTTCGGATCGCACACAACTTCACAAAGACTAAAAGTAAAACATGTGCAGCTACACAAGCAAGTAAAGGCCTAAAAAGACAGGACATTTGCACTAGCATGTACATACAGATCGGCCGTTAGCATCATTATCGACATCAACAACAGGAACAAAACTCACATGGCATTGGCACAGCGTCACGACTGAGCTAAGAAATCGGACCACCACAAGCACCACAACGCGGGTGGAATAAAACACTAGGGGGAGGATGTCACCAACATGTGCTATCATGGGTCGGGAGATGGCGCCAGCAGCAAGTGCAGTTGATCTAAGGTATATTCACTCTACATTTCGTGTATTTCGTGCGGATAGCAGTAGACTCCAGTTGATACAAGTATTCCGTCTGCAGTATGTAACTATCACTAACAGTATATTCTCATGCATTGGTCACAGCCAGTGAGTCTGGTGAAGTTAGAAAGCTGGGGGCTCCATTACCCAAACTGGGGTGCTCTTACGAGGACTCAGGCAGTACAACTTCGCCGGGGATGGGGAGCTGTGGCAGCAGTGTCACCGTGGCCGTGCTCTGACCACCGCTAAGCGCAATAGCCGAGGACACACTGTAGCTGGTAACGCCATCGGCAGCGCTTGAAGCAACGGAGAACGCCGGCGGTTGAGACATACCAGCAAGAGTCGCAACCGTGCCATTGGACGTGGACGGCGTTGGTTGACTGCTGGATGAGCCGGACGAGTAGCGGTACTTCTTGCGCGTCGGCTTGTGATTGCCGATCCAGGCCTTCACGCGGCGTGGCAGCATGTTGTGCTCCTCGGCAAACTTCTCGATTTGTGCGTTGTTGCGTTTGCTCCAGTTGCATTCGACACCGAGTTGCATGAGCAGCTCTTGTTCCTGGGGCGTGTAGTGCTGCTTCGGAGAGCGGAAGCCCTTGTTGCCATGCGATGGTGTGAAAACCTCAGCAGCCGGTGTCACACAGACAGGGCTCCCAGAGTTTGCCTTTCTTGATGGTGACGCGACAAAGGAACCATCCGAGAGAATGCCGGTCGGCTTGCAGCTTGGCCACTGGCCTGTCATGCGCAACGTCAGGTGGTTCAAGTGCAGGTCGCTTTTTGCATGAGAGCGTAGATTGCTCACATCGCCCGATGTTGAAAATGGTGCACGGTGCGGCGGGCAGATGTTGCAAAAGATCCCGTCCTCGCGCACCTCAAACTGCAACTGGCTCTGGCTGTTGCAGTCCGTGAAGATGTTACCAACTACCTCTCGGCCCACCCAGCCATCTCCGGTCTTGCGGTAGCTGAACAGTCGCTGGTTGACGCGATGCTGGCATGGAAGCAGGGCGAGATTCACTGGCTCCAGGATGCGTGGCGGCTGCATCGGTGGTTGGTCCTCGCCGTCTTTCTCATCTCCGGACCCTTCGCCGTCCTCTCCCTTTTCTTTCTTGGCACGCGGCAGCCCGTAGCCCGGCTTGGAAGAAGCCGGAGGGCATGTTTTGCATGTGCCATCACAGAAAATCGAGGATGATGGCCCAGCTGTGGTAGCCGGGGGTGCAGATGATGGGCTGCTCCAAGCACGAGATTGCTGAGCAACTGAGCTGAGCACTGCAGCAGCCGAGGCGGCCGCAGGGTCTGCTGTGTTCGGAACGGTGCCTAGTTGTGGGGGCAGCTGACCAGGAAGGCCATCCAATGCCGACTGTCTGGAGGGATCCACGGGCTCGCGAGGCGACCTCACATGGAGAGCCATCGTGCCCCGAGAATGAAGCTTGTTGAAACATGGCGCACAAAATCCAACGTCGCAGTTGAAACAATCCACCTCCGACCGAGTTTTGCTGCAAACCTCGCAGCTGTAGGGAGTAAGCTTATGCTCTGCGAGTTTCCCTTTGGAATGGACAAGAGAGCAGCATGTCTCGCACAAACTCAGGGAACAGTCAGAGCAAGTCAAAGAAGGGCGCTGCTCGGAACAGAATTCGCACCCTGGGACTGGGTTCTCGTCCATCGTTGAGGCGTTGGCCAGCTAGTTTTTGAGAAGACACCAAACAAAATCGCGAACTCACAAGAACTTCCACCAACTGCAAAGCAAAAAGCGATAAAAACGCTCGCAGCTTTGCGCTCTTTTCCCGTGGCGCATGCGCATTTCTGCGAATACGTGTTTTCAAATTCATCTCAAGCCGCTTTTCCTAAATACGGCGCAGATCTCTGAGTCTGCAAGAAACTGAGGAAAGACAATTCACCACATTTGGTACGATCGAGATCGTAGATCTACAAAACCGTGTTGTGTTTGTTGGCTTGAAAACATGAATTGTGTGACGTGACACGACACTGACAGCATCAAAAAAATGGAATGAACGTTTTGATCAGGGAGTTCGAGTCGTCAAAATTAATACCACGGTATTTGACGACTCGACTCCCGGGATCCCTGGTTTTGATTATGAGACTTCCCGTATGAAGTAAATTTAATGTCATGAGGCGTCAGGGACCACAATCATGTAGGGTGATGGTCATGCACCTGGCCCTAGGTAGTGTACCAGTGGTGTACTGTCTGTAGCAAGAGTGTTTATGCATTCTTGCCAATAGTGAATACGTTTTCTGGCAGGTCCTTTTACTAAAATCAAGAGTACATAAAATGTACTCTTGCTAAAATCATACTTTTACTGACTGTGCATGTGCTCAATGTCATAATGAGCATTATCGTATCTTGACAGGAGCCAGCCAAGTGAAGACCTACCACAGCACATTATGAATAATTGAGTACCTACAGACTACAGTACATGTATGACTATTTTTGTAGTCGACTATGCACAGTCATGTAGATCAACAAACTGATCAGTATACATGCAATGAAATAATAATATTATGTGCAAAATTAATGTACAATGTAGATCAGATCCACAGACATCACAGTAGGTCACAGTACTGTATTAGTATTACACTTATTGAAGTTATTCCGTATACCAAGACTGACTGGCAAGAGTCCATAAACATGCACTCTTGCTTATAGTTATACTACTCGTACTCAAGCAAATCCAAACAAACAGTATAAAGCCAAGGGACCGTTTTGGGTGGCAGCCTCGTGTGTGATTTTGCGAGCAAGGTGAAATGGCTACGGTGGAGTAGCAAGAGTACATAACTACACAGTTATGTACTCTTGGGAGTAGTTATACCAAGAGTCCATAACCCTGGACTCTTGGTTATACTGTAAAAGGCCCAGTTTGTTTTTTCATCATCCACTGTGCAGTACACAAGCGTGCAGGTGCCGTAGAGCACACACAAGGCGATCATCAATACTAGAACAGAAGTAAGAGCGGGAAAAAATATAACACCGGCGGACGGACTGATTTTCTCACTCAACGGGCAGTCTAGACCTAATATAAGGCTAAGGTGCACTGGAAAGGGCATCTAAAAACACTAGCTCGACACAACACCGATGAGATGTATGCAGGGCAAATAAAAGTCAAGCGGTAGTGTCCCAGAGAGAAACAAAACAATACTGTAGTACAATCATAGTGAGAACCATGCTGCGACTTCAATGGTACTGGGTACAAGCATGTTCGCCCTATACATTGCCACAAGGATAAGGTATAGAAAACGATGATCAAGGAGCCACGCCGAAACCTGGCTTGGGTACGGCTCCCCCATGGAAAAATGTGGAGAGGTCGGGGTACATTCTTCATGCACCATTCCATGGCAAAGGTCTTCACAAAATTGAGTGAGCGGAGGAAATACATTAGGATAATCAAGCATGGTAGATACCGGAGGAAGGGGATTATAAAACTCTGTTCGGCTCAACGAGATGCACATTTTTAAACCAGATCAGTTGCAAGGAAAGGCAATGTGTATGTCCGATAAATATCAGCTGGAAATTCGTCGATTTATACTGAAAATTTAAAAAAAGGGAACAAGTTACTAAAAATCAATAGAAACGTCAGATTAAAAAAAAAAAGTAAAACAAAAGTTAACACTCAACAAGAGCAGAAGCCTCAGCGCATAGCACCCCATCTAACATGTGTATGTTCACGTTATTGGCCGCACAGGTATGGTGCCAGACAAATCTGAGAGGAGGGCCGGCGAACACTCGCTGCTCATCACCTCATACCGTGCAAGTACACATCACGTTACTGGGAAGCGTTGGCAACTTTGTGAAATGGCGGTGGGTCAATCATGGCACACCTTTCAACGCCACGTGCAAACATGATCATCATGGCATCGGGCCAGATGAAGATCAAGGATCAAGTCTGCGGCAAACAAGCGCCACAGATATTCAACTCGGCAGAGTGATTCCCTGTTACTCAAGAGGGAACGACTCGGAGCTGTAACAACAGCGCCTGGTCACTCAACAGAAGAGTTCAACTCGCAACCTCATACCGCCTCTTTTCGGCGATGTGTGATGTCCTCCATAGGTAAGATATTGACATCTGGCTCATCATCGTCATCTGACGAGAGAATCGGCTGGAACACTTGCGATACAGAATCTCTGCTCACGTCAATACTACGCCGGAACCTACGAGCTGGTGACCTGGAGTTGAAGCAGTTGTCCCACGAGCACAGGACAAACATCAAAATGAACGCCACGCCGCCGAAGAAGAGGATGGTCGACTTGAAGGCGCTTGGCTTGCTCGGACGGGTGTGCTCGGAATACTTGCAGTGTGTGGCATCTGTACATACACGCACAAACGAACAACACCAGGTGTGAGAATGCTGGGCGCCTACTAACGTTGGTCGAAATGGTATGCATGTCATAGTTTGCTTCATTGCACATGCTCCTGCCAGACCAAGAAACACACACCTGGCGAAAGGGTCTCTTTATATACATGTATGATGCTGCATTGGATGCATCATTTTGACCAGCGCTCTGCGAAAACCGACCTTAGGTGCTATTTTGGCGAAATTGAGTTTGTGCTAGATTGTTGACCCATGACCCTTTCTTCAACTTCTGGTGAAGTTTGAGGTGGATTGCATACATATTCAGTTAGATACAATGACAATTTCTTTGCACTTTTTTCTACAATATTTTGAGGAAAAGTAGCAAAAATCCTGGATTTTATGCTACTTTTTGGAGCCAATGCTGTGAGAATTCAAGCAGCATGATTGCAGCCAAACTTTGCAGAATAAATCTGTATGTCATAATCTTCAAAAGGAAAGGTGTATGATGGCATTGGATCTTCCTGTTGTGGAGATAGACACATTCTTTCTCTCTTCTGTGGATGGTGTTGCTCACGAATCTGCTGGAAGATGTATTTGGCTCTGTATGAGAATATGCCAGCCAGAGTGATGGGTAGAGGCAGGTGCAAAGTAGTGAAGAAGCTCGGATCAATGCCGGGTTAAAGGATATTATTTGAGCTAGCGACTGTCTTCTGCTTCGTTCCGCCATGACTCTCACCTTGTGATCTTCAAAAATCGACAGACCGTGACGTTTTGTTCTTTTTCTCGAAAAAATTACGAAGCACCTAAGGTCGGTTTTCGCAGAGCGCGGGTCATTTCATTTTTGACCAATAAATGGGAAGAAAAAAAGCACTGTTGGATGGCACATACCCGTTCGCCGAAACAGACCAGTGATGCTGGGCTTAGCCAAGTGACTAGCTCCGACTGGAGAAAGAAAACAAAAATCAGAGTGCACAGCACAGAGAAAAACAATGAAATAACAGTTACAGGCAAGATGTGCCAGCATAACTGTAGACATGTGCCAGCATAACTGTAGACAACGAAATCCGGTCAAAGGGCATGCGGCCTGGCCTGCAGTGCTGATCCTACAAGCAAGTGCATGTACATACTAGTTAGTACAAACACACACACACACACACACACACACACACACACACACACACACACACACACACACACACACACACACACACACACACACACACACACACACACACACACACACACACACACACACACACACACACACACACACACACACACACACACACACACACACACACACACACACACACACACACACACACACACACACACACACACACACACACACACACACACACACACACACACACACACACACACACACACACACACACACACACACACACACACACACACACACACACACACACACACACACACACACACACACACACACACACACACACACACACACACACACACACACACACACACACACACACACACACACACACACACACACACACACACACACACACACACACACACACACACACACACACACACACACACACACACACACACACACACACACACACACACACACACACACACACACACACACACACACACACACACACACACACACACACACACACACACACACACACACACACACACACACACACACACACACACACACAGTGGCCTTTAGATAACAGATATTTTCATTTTGGATCGAGTAAAAAATCCGAAAAATCACAGCTCACATCAGAGTGAGTTAGACTGACTAAAAAACTGAAAATACTTCTTGCTTCTGGTCATGGGCAAACCTACCCCCCCCCCCCCCCCAATATATAGTCCCACGTACGTACCTGTACACGAGGAAGCGGAAAATCCAATTCGCCGATTCTGTCGATCAAACACGACATCGTAGCCTTCCATCAGCACTGTCCCTAGAATACAAGGACCTGCAGAGAGTCGTCACACAAAGATAAGACCAAAAGTGGCATTCAAGGCACCATCGTGAACGAGCGGTATAGAATAGATTGATTTGAGTCCTGGCCAACAAAAAAGGTAAAATGTTATCACTGCGCGGAGAGGAAGCCTGAAACGACAAGACACACATTCAGTGACGCATGCTGCTATGCTACAGATAGTTTATTCTACTGTCGTGGACATGGAAATCCGGTCGCACGTCTAGTGGCCCCAGGGCGCTGGCCATGCAGCCGTGGATATTAAACGCGGTACAAGCTTGATTTATGCGCTGCATGCAGCGCGCAGGTCGACATTGTCGCATCGGATCAACATGTGCACTGCACGCAGCGTTCTGCACGCGCTGAGGGCGCCGGCCCCGCGTCAATCGACTGGATTTCTACGTCCACGACAGTAGCACAGCAGAAGAACAGACAAAACAGCAACAAGCGGGACATTCCCGAGAAAGCAACAGGCTGGTAAGAGCAGAAGAGTCAACATACAAATCTGGAGCACTCATGCACCATAGGTGATCATGATTCGACTGACCTTCAGCAGACTCCTGGATGGAGAACATAAAGCAGGTGTGACCCGGGTTCTGAAAGCACGGCACACCCTGCAAGTATAGCTGATTACAAGAAAACGACAAAAAATGTACAAAACAGGTTAAACAGGTATTCTGCCAGTCAACAGCAAAAGAGGATCCTGTTGAATCTGAGATGTTTGTAGATCCAGACAGTGCACAATACGGTACGGCAGTAAGCGCCTCTTTCTTGCACAGCTCTAGAGTAGAACCCGGGTTAGGGATCCACCTAACTCTGCGCGGACATGGCTGGACTCAGTTGTACAGGGATGGGCAAAAAGGTGTGCAAAACGACATTTTGTGAGTAGATGGACCCCGGAAAAATAGTTTGGAGCGAAAAAATTACGGCTTCCTCAGAAACCGACGGGGGACCCCCTTGGGCCGGAAATTAAATCCCGGTATAAGGATCACCCGCACAATGTACATGCCAAGTGACCCCCCCCCCCCCCCCCCGGGCTCCGAAGGATCACCCGCACAATGTACGTGCCATTAGCCCCCCCCCCCCCCCCCGACTCCGATCCCTAATCCGGTGTGACCCTTAACCCGGGTTCTACTCTGCATCGCAAGGGTAATGCTTATTGTTCTCCCTTGAAGCTCATTGCTCCTGCCGCTGTTCTTTAAAGTCAGCATGGCGTGCAAGTGAAGCCGGTTATTCTGGATGAGCGATACTTTTCACAACGTTTAAAAAAATAGGCCACATGCACACACACACACGTGCACAACACCCCCCCCCCCCCCATACACACACACGTGCACAACACCCCCCCCCCCCCCCCCATACACACACACGTACAATGAAATAACCACGCACAATGCCATGCTGGTTAAGGTTACCTACATGTGGTGGAATGGTCAAATCAAAATAGTCCAGTGCATCTTCCTCAGCCGTCAATGACAGCGTGACGCTCGGAAAGAGAGCGAAAAAGGCTGCTTCGTCGGTCACAGCACACCGGGAAGTCCCCGTCCAGAACTTGTCAGCCTTGGCGCACGTCAGGAATGAGTGGTTTGATTTCTACAGGGCAGACGAAGAGCAGTAAATTAGACTTAACCGGATACTAAGTACATGTATACATACCAGGTATATGTAAAAGAGACGGAGGAGTTTTATTGCAATTACACAATGGGTGTTGGGGGCTACACCGCTACACCCCCCCCCCCCCCCCCTTTCAACAAGACCAAATTTCACACTACCAATGCTGGCTGTGATGCATATGTTTGCCATGGAGGATGATCCCCGCCGACATTGCAAAACTAATTCACACTATTTAGTATTATACCAACGTACACACCTTCAGATGCTGCTGGATGCGGCCCACTACTGCCAGAAAGACATCAGTTGGAAGGGACAGAAACGTTGTGCCGCTGTCCACGAACGTGCGAGGCTTATTGTACTAGACCAAATGAGGAGCAGAAGAAGCACAGAAACAAAACACATTCCATCCACTCTTGGTCTCTATGTGCAAAGACAAGGACACCCAGCGAAGAATACTGGAACTCGCACCGTCAGTGCACAGGATCTGTATGCGCACATCTACGCACGACCGCATTCAACTGCAGTGGTTGCCACATGAGAGAGAGTACCACCTGCCCCTCGCACAATGCCAAATACGGACTGTGTGAGTAATACATGGCACAGGAGTCTTGAAAAAGGAAATACAGGATATTTTTTTCTTTTTGCAGTACATAAAGAATACTTCGAAGTACCTGCTTGCAGTCCATGCCCAATGACATGCCACCGACTTGCATATCATCAATGAGAATGCTGTAGAAATTCTCTTCCACAATCTTGGTGTATACCAAGGATGGCTTCTTCACTGCCTCAACATTGCTGCCAAGGGTCTGCAACAGGAGAGATAGATAGATAGATAGATAGATAGATAGATAAAGAGAGAGAGAGAGAGAGAGAGAGAGAGAGAGAGAGAGAGAGAGAGTGTGTGTGACAGAGAGAGAGAGAGAGAGAGAGAGAGAGAGAGAGAGAGAGAGAGAGAGAGAGAGAGAGAGAGAGAGAGAGAGAGAGAGAGAGATAGAGAGAGAGAGGGTGTGACAGATAGATAGATAGATAGAGAGAGAGAGTAAGTTACATTATAAAAGCAGGAAAGTCTAACAAATGAGGACTGAGGCCTCCACTAGGGTTTTTACGCCTGAAAGCAGGTGCATGATTTAACAAGCAGGTTGTCAGTCTAGATTTTATGCGCAGGTGGAGATAAAGGCGCAGAATTTTGGCTGAGAGAGAGGGGGAGAGGGGGAGAGAGAGAGAGAGAGAGAGAGAGAGAGAGAGAGAGAGAGAGAGAGAGAGAGAGAGAGAGAGATATTCAAACGCCAATGTTCTGCAAAGATGGGCCATGCTAGTAGCATAACATCGAATGAGAAATGAGTGGGGAGAAGAGACTGGTGAGAACCATATTCGAGTACGAATAGCACGCATAAGACGGAAGACACGGTTAATTCAAAAAGAAGACAAAAGGAACAGCACCCAACTTGCTCATTTCATTCCAATTCCTATGCAACAAGAAGTACATGTACTAGCAACAAATCTCCACACAGCAATAAAACAGGAAAACTCACCAATGAACCGGTAAAGGAGAGGTTCTTGGAGGTCCCAACCCGCCCACACAGCGACATGGTGAAGGAGTTTTCAAACTTGTGATTGCTGACTAGGTTGTCTAGGACTGGGATCACGGACTTGTCCGGCTGCAGAGAGATATAGCGGAGAAATAGCAGCAGCAGCAGCAGCGATGACGACAGGCAAGGGTCAGTACAAGTACAGTAGTAATAATAATAGTTACAGTTCACGTGTCGCATGTCACTCATGGAAGGATCCATGGGCTTAACGCACCTGCCAATGAAATCCAGGCAGAAGAGCCAACAAAAGGCATTATCATTATTGTTGGAACGTGCAGTATCGCAGTAAGAACAACTACGCAGTACAGTAGTATAAGATAAAAATGCCACTCTTGCCTCGTAAACCATACATTTACCATACATCATTCACAACGCCACAGTACAGAGGATTCACTCACCAAGGCCAGGGAGTCATACGCCAGACCGAGAATCCCCTGCCACGTGGCATTCCTGATGTAGAAGTTGCTGCTCCGGTCGATCAGGGTCACAAAAGCGTACGTCGACAGATCGGTCGTGCCGAACTGCACCACGTCCTGGCAGATCGTGCCCTGCCACGAGCCAAACTGGTAGTCTGCCTTGGCCTGGCGTGCCTCACACTGCACCGATGATGATCTGCACGCACAGCAGGCAGCACATGGCACATGCAAATGAGTGGGGACACACTGGACAGCGGACATGCATCATAATTATGCTTTTCTTAATTAATACAGTGTACGTAGAAAAAAAAAGTATCACAACATCTACTGTATAATGATTACAGTCAAATCTGTCGTAAGCGACCGCCCCTTGGTGCAAGAAAAAGTGGTCTCTTACGACAGATGGTCTCGTATGGCAGATGTATGGTAAATCCGGCATACCAGGCATGCATATATGCTTCCATGTACTCAAATCGACGAGAATAATGTGATTAGTAGATCGACACTGCCTGGACTTGAGGGCTACAGCGCAGCCTCAGCACAGGCCAGGGCCAGTCGATCGCACTTGCAAGACAGCGCATTTTCACACCTTGCAGCTGACAGCGCACTGGCAAGTACAGTGTCGCACCTGACTGAACCTGGGTCGCAGTCGCTTACAGCAGATTTGAATGCAGCCACCGTGCATGAAATCGCGGTCGCTGGTCGCGCACAGCAGATGGTCGCTCTGGACAGATCAGTTTGTATGTGAAACCGTCGGTGCACGGAAAATCGGTCGCTAACGGTAGATGGTCGCCTACAGCAGAGGTCGCTAACGGCAGATTTGACTGCACAAGTACTTCGAGTAAACATCTAATTTTAGGTACACTAGTATTACATTTTGGTGTCAAGGGAAGTGACAGGTTTCAGCTGTGACATCGAATAAGGCGACCAGCATTCCTTTCACATACACTGCATGCTGCTGTCCCTCTACAAACTTAGGTGCCTGGTTCAGGCTCTCAGCTGATGATGCCCAATGGGGGAAAAAAATGGCATCCTTTTCAGTCATTTTGTGCAGCTGAGAGCCTGTTAGAATGGAAGTGTTTACAAGCTTTTTTCTTCTTTTTTTTTACAGTGCACTGAAAATAACATGTCATACAGTGGTCTTTAGCTGAGATGCTGGGGACTAAATTAGCATGCAATCAGATGCCGAAATTGAGATTGAAATCACATTTCACACCCGTCAACAGCAGCTTCACTTACTGCAGGCGGTCGAAATAATGGGAGATGTTGACGTTGGGCGCGCCTGCAATGGCAAAGTTACTGCTGCCAGTGTCCACGATGGCACGAACCTGAGCAATTATTGTGCAAGAAAAAAAAGATAACACATGCGAAGCACTGAAAGTGCACACCCTCAATAGAGTGAAGCTGCCTGTATACACTCTATCCAGAGTCGGAGCTGCGGCAGCTGAGTTTCACATCACGTGTCATGGTTCAACAGGGGGGGGGGGGGGGGGGGGGGGGGGGTTACGCAAGCAATCAGTGCAAAGCAAAGACCAGAGAGTAGCGCGCTTAGCAGGCCCGGGCACAACGCGGTGCCCATCATGTACAGCGCCAGGGTGTGCTGGTTCTTCATGGGATGTGAAAATCTGCTGCTACCACCGCCCAATAGACTAATGCTGCACACGTATAGCGGTTATGTACTGTTGGTAGAACTGACAATAGTGGTAGTAGTAGTAGTAGTGGTAGTAGTAGTAGTAGTAGTAGTAGTAGTAGTAGTAGTAGTAGTAGTAGTAGTAGTAGTAGTAGTAGTAGTAGTAGTAGTAGTAGTAGTAGTAGTAGTAGTAGTAGTAGTAGTAGTAGTAGTAGTAGTAGTAGTAGTAGTAGTGCCAAAACGCGTGTGACGTAGCATGTCTGGCATAGCCAGGGTCCACCAAGTCAGCAAGCGTGCCAGCCCTCGCCCTAATGGTGTCATTACAGAGGGACAGGTACACGCAGGCGAATGACGCCGTGCTGTGTGAGCGTGCTGCGAAGACCGGCTTGTACACAAATCTGGCTACTGTGCACGGCCAGGATCAATGATTTCGGGTACGATACACGACGGCAAGAGTAGATAAGCAAGAGTGTGCAACTCGCGGATGGGTTGGCCCACGGCGGAATTTTTTGTTGACGTAATCTTTTCGACGACGCACGCGCTATGAGTCTTTTGGAAAGTTTTCCCTCGTGCACTTGGCCGCATTTGCACTATAAAGTCGGTGCCCAGCACGTGCTCTCACACTGCTCTGCAGCAAAATGCGCGTTCTTCTGAAAAAAGGTGACGTCAACAAAAAATTCCGCCGTGGGCGGGGGTATCTGCAGATTGTGCAGGAGAGATCCGGAGTTGCACACTCTTGTTTATCTACTCTTGACGACGGGCATCTATTCGAGACTGACTTTATTACATGGCATTACAACAAGTGAAGCATGGACTAGCGAGTGCATACTGCATACTTGACACACATAGCATACTGTATGGACATTTCACCTGCTGTGCACTAGATTTATAAGTCACAGATTTTTTAATCTTGCTAGCAGGAGCAGCAGCAACAGCAGCAGCAACGGCAGATTCAAGACTCAAACAATTCTGGGTATGTTTTCATTTTATTTTATTTATTTCACCTTCCCGTGGCCAGGGAATATAGGCCAATATGGAGGGAGGGGGGGGGGATGTCCATTGTGCAATCAACATATGCACATATGCACACAGAAATACACGCACACACACGCACACACACACACACACACACACACACACACACACACACACACACACACACTTGTATTTGTTGCTCACTGCCAAAACTGGTCACGTGGGTATCCCCGGGAGAGGGGAGAGAGAGACTCAAAAGGAATCTTAGAAAGATGACTCAATCGGCTATTGAACCGCCCAACGGCCGACACCCCCTGAAATCCCCAAAACTCTGGGTGGATTTGAAAAATGATCCCACATATGGGCTCATCACACCTCAGTAAGTGGGTGGGGACAAGGTGCAGAAAAAGGATTGACGGCATCAGGGTATCCGTCCTGGGATCCAACTGCAGTTACCCCTGCCCCCAGTGAAGGTAATACTTGCTACTAGTGTGGGTGGCTAAATCAGAGAGGATCACACACGCACGCACACACACACACACTGACACACACACCATGCATGCCCGGCACAAGAGACGGACGCAAATCTGCAAATGCACGGGATGTGCAGCCACAGATTTTCACACACACACACACACACACACACCATGTACCATGACACCCGTCGCAAGAGAAGCACGCAAATCTGCAAATGCACGGGATATGCAGCCACAGATTTTCACACACACACACACACACACACACACACACACACACACACACACACACACACACACACACACACACACACACACACACACACACACACACACACACACACACACACACACACACACACCATGTACCATGTATACACCCGTCGCAAGAGAAGCACGCAAATCTGCCAATGCACTGGATGTGCAGCCACAGATTTTACACACACACACACACACACACACACACACACACACGCAAGAACAGACGTGCACGTGTAGTCACGTGTAGTCCTGCAGCCTACGGTCTGCCACCAGACAAAGCAATGGATTGGAAAGGGAAGCTTACCTTCTGACCTGGTGTACCTAGTGCTATGTCCACAGCATACCCTTGACCTGGATATCCATTCAACTTCTCCACAAAGACAGTGGAGTCGGCGGTTGTCGTGAGCAAAGCCCCCATACAAACTGCCACCACAATCCTAAGTACACTATCCATGGTACGATTGGCCCAAATAACAACAGCAACGACTGAATGAGACACAAAACTTAGTTCAATGCAGATTCTTTTTCTGTTACGTCGAATTCTACATTGAATCAATTATTGGGCTCGTCATTCCTGTGTTACTCCTTGGTTGAGTGATACAGCGTGCATTTGCAATCGAATGAGCATAGTAAAACTACTAGAGCGAGAGGATCAAAGAAAACTGCTACAACTACTTGTAGTGTAAACGCTCATTCTCTGTCGTGTTCGGTGATCACAACGCTCATTATTCTTGATTGCCTTCCACTTGAAAAGCTGAGGCCACCATGTACCAGATGTACCAGCTCAGTGCAGTACTCAGCCTCAGGCTCAGGCTCAGGCCTCAAAATACTTATTTGACGACTCCCAGACAGACTCGTCAGTCGACACTGATGACTGTGCATCATCATGATCATTGCATGTGCTAGCTCAGCTGGTAGTAGATCTACATGTAACAATACTAACATGGTCTGTGTTGAGCGCTGTATCGCAAAGAGTCATAAAGATACATGACTGACTGTACTACCAGTCAGGCCAGGGGACTTCCCAGATTTATTGAACGATTTTACCCGTTTGGGCCGTTTGACGCTCGATTTTCGTTTTGTGCACCTTGGCGGTGACGTAATTTTCTAAGTCGCCCATGGGGCATGCCATGGCCCATGGCCCATCGCAGCGGCCAGCGCTACGTCATCATGGTCTTGGACATGTAAACATGACGGCAAAAGCAGAACGAAGGACGTTTTGTCTTGCTGAAACAAAGTACAAGTGGAAGGTCTCAAAGATTGTGAACTTTTCGCCATAATGGTGTGAGCCTACATGACTAGTAGTGTGAAAGTTGAGGTACTTTACTATTTTCATGCAGAAGGAAATTATAAGCGTTATCGATTACAGCTTTACTACCGAACGTACTTGTCACTACATTGCTCAGAAAATTGTTTTTGGTGAGTCGAAACGATCACGAAGTAAATGCTTGTGAAGTAAAAGCTGTGATCATCCTCGACATCCTGTAGTGTCCTCAGCATGGCGGAGGAGGTATTGGGTGAAAGCGCACCGCAGTCAGAGACTCGAGACTTGAGTGAAGTCAACGCCTTACAACGAGAGCCAGTTCCTGCTTTTCTTCAGAAACTGTGGGCTATGGTCAGCGACCCTGAGACGAATAACGTCATTTGCTGGGCTGAGGCAAGTCTTATTTTTCTTTTCATTTCAAACTCTCACTTCGAGAATAGTCGCGAATGAGTGCGAAGTATTAGTACTTGGAGCAATGTGGTGTTGTGATGAAAAAACATATTCATGAATGGGCTGGAACCCAGGCATCAACAGGCCTGTAGTCTGCTTGGGAGTCTCTTGCCGTATCCAACTCGTTCATGATTCATGTGGCGAACGTCCTTTTAGCGTAATGGACGTATCATGTCGGTGTTCTCCGTGCCTGTACATCTGCGATTGATATCCCTACCTTTCGCCCGAATAAGCTTGAGGTCGTGTATGTGATATCACCCTGGTCTGTGTCATGCAACAAATTTCAAGCATCATTACATTTTTTGGAGTTCAGTGACTTTACAATGCAGTCTGGTGAATGGATTATTCAGTACAGAGGCTGGCATGCCAATTGCCAAGGAGTACATTTCTGCCATTGGGGCGAAATCGCTCAAACCTGCCTCTGCAATACCACTTTGTGCAAAGAACATAACAATGATTTACAGAGGCTGGTTTTAATGCCTCCCCCTCCCTACTTTTCTCTGCCAAAATTGCATGGAAAATTACGTGGCAGGGTACTAGTAGTGTACGGAGAGAATTCCGTGGCATACACACATGCCCCTCGGCAGTATTCAAACTCCTACGGCAGGGTAGGGTCATTGCTAAGACAGCGCTGCCTTTCACTGCAGTGGCCCATAGCCGTTTTCAACTCGACCTCTAGTTCACAAATTGCACTTGGAAAATGCTGGGAATAGTTCTTGCAAATTAGCAATGAAAAATATCAATTGTGCACTCATAACCATGTATAAAACAATTAAAATGAAACAATTCCAGAACGTTTTCTCGTGACTATCATCAGTGGAACATCGTCGGACGTCCCATAGTAAGAATCACTAAAACAACCAGTTATATAGCTAGAATAATATGAAAAGAAGCGTGAGAATGCAGCAGCTCGCGGCTATGCATATCGCGTGTAGTGTGAACTTATGCAGTGGATCTGAGAATGGCAGCAGTAGATGAATGTGGCAGCTGTGAGTGCATGTGGACAAAACTGGTGAGTGCGTATTATTTGAAAAGAGTGAGTGCTACAACATTTTCTTTTTGCTTGCATAGCACAGTTATGCAAGAGCAGCAGTTGCAGGTGTTGGAAGCTGTTTATATTCGTACACGTGACCCTGTGCTATGCAAGCAAAAAGAAAATGTTGTACAGTAGCACTCACACTTTTCAAATAATACGCACTCGCCAGTTTTGTCCACACGCACTCACAGCTGCCACATTCATCTACTGCGACCATTCTCAGATCGACTGCATAAGTTCACACTACACGCGATATGCATAACCGCGAGCTGCTGCATTCTCACGCTTCTTTTCATAATTATTCTTCTAGCTATATAACTGGTTGTTTTAGTGATTCTTACTATGTGACAATATCCCACTGATGATAGTCACGAGAAAACGTTCTGGAATTGTTTCATTTTAATTGTTTTATACATGGTTATGAGTGCACAATTGATATTTTTCATTGCTATTTTACGACTGCTGTCTCCTCGTCGGTTATTTAAATAGTTCTTGCCCTTGCCAATTTGTTATCCCCGTGCAAAGTGCTGATAGAGCGTAATTGTGTGCGCTCTGCTACACTTTTGGTCCATGATACATGCACGCATGATGCGGTTACAATGTAGTTTATGCACGGCCGGATTTGATGTGCAGCTCTACATGTAGATGATAGACTATGCACCCCAGCATGCAACCCTTACACCGCTCTGTTTTCTTTTCTTCCTTTTTTTCTTTCTTTCAACTTAGGATGGCAAGTCGTTCATTGTCAAAAATCCAGATCTTCTCTCGCAGGAGATCTTGCCAAAGTACTTCAAGCATCGTAACTTCTCCAGCTTTGTACGACAACTGAACTTGTGTGAGTCCTATTGTATGCTTATTGTTGAGTTGCACCATGTGTTCAGCTGGCCTACTTCGAATGTACATGTACTGGGAGGGTGATTTTGGTGCCCCAGCAGTGCGTAGCCAATTGTTGGCTATGCAGCGCGTATGTTGAAGGTTTTTTGTTGTCCATGTTGCCGCCTGTTTCAGACAACTTCATTCGGAGCAGTGGCCTGGGCACGAATGCCATCGTCGCCAGCGGATATGTAGTCTTTGGGCACTCTTTGTTTTGCAAAGGCCACCCTAATCTTCTTCGCAAGATCAAGAGAAAGGTGAGCATCATACTGATCAGTGGCTTGCGTTTACGCATGTTTACAACGAGAACAGTCATCATAAATTTACTACTCTTTGATGACAAGTGTACTTCACCACTTGTTGAAGCATAATTATGCCCATAGTACTTTACACTGAAATGCCACTGAATGCCATCAATGCCGCGCGCGCACTAACGCACGCACGCACGCACGCACACGCATGGTTTGAATATTCCCAGACCTGAAGAGCTCAAGACAAAAAATAACCGCATGTTTGTTTTTGTTCACTGCAGACTGCTGCTTCGGCGGTGAAGACGAGCCCACAGCCTGTTCCTGTTGCTGTTCCTGTTGCTCCGCCAGTCAAGGCTGGTGGGAGTGACGACTTCTCTCAAGCGGTGACCGGCTCACTTGAGAAGCTGCAGAAACAGCAAGAGCAGATCATGGTCACCTTGCAGGAAATGAACCGGTATGGGATCAGAACTTTCATGTAGCACTTTCTGCTGACTTTCAGTTGGTTGGTGGTATCCACAATCCAGTGGAGGACTTCTGCCCTGGATTCGGGGAAATTTGATATTGAATACTGTGTTAAAGTCTACAAATTTTCGGCCCATTCAAATTTCAGCCTCCCAGGGCTAAAACACATTTCGGCCCCATTAAATGTTCGACCTGTATTGCTGCTGCCTGTATACACTGTCACACTGAACCTTGCAAAACCCAATTTCGGCCAAATATGCCCCTCCGAAAATAAATATGCACCAAATATTTGTTGACTGATATTTGTTGACTTACAGTAGTAGCTGATTGTGTTGTAGAATGTGTGCACCGTAGCTGAGTGTCCTCTGATTGTGTTGTAGAATGTGTGCACCGTAGCTGAGTGTCCTCTGATTGTGTTGTAGAATGTGTGCACCGTAGCTGACTGTCCTCTGATTGTGGGGTTTTTCCGGTGTAGAGATAACCGTGGCCTGTGGACGGAGATGATTAGTCTCCGGCGCTCCGTAGAGCGTCACGAGACGATTATCGCAAAGGTATGTGTGTAGGTGTTGACGTGTGGAATTCAAAGCATACACGTGTGTGCATCTGTGTGTGTGTGTGTGTGTGTCTGTGTCTGTGTGTGTCTGCTGGATATGGACTCACGGAAGCTGACCGGCTGCCCCTGGACGTGACGGGTGTGGTGGTCGAGTGTGTAGATAGTTTTCGTTGTCTTGGCTCTCTCCTTCACACGAATGGCCGATCCACCCAAGATATCAGCTCCCGCATTGCCGGTGCATCACGTGCATTTGGAGCCCTGCGCCAGCCGGTTTTCAATGACAGCAACCTCTCACTTGCTACGAAGCGGCTTGTGTGCGGGGCATGCATGTTGTCTCTGCTTCTGTACTGTGCTGAGTGCTGGGTGCCGTTGAAGCCCGACCTTGATGCACTGTGCTCTTTCCATTCTTCGCTGCATCCGTTCCGTGATGGGTATCAGCCAGCGGAATGTCTGGGACGAACGGCTGACCAGGGTTGATGTTCTGGAGCGGTGGAATCCGCGTCAGCCCTGTGACATCCCCAGCCTGCTGACGTCGCGCCACATGGAGTGGCTTGGGCATGTTGTGCGAATGCATGAAGAGCATGCCTCGCATCAGCTACTGTTTGGCACCCTACATCCTGTCCGTCCAATGTGCGGCCAGAGGAAAAGGTGGCGCGATGCTGCGCGGAAGGATCTGGCAGCGTTGGGCATCGACGAATGGTACGACTTGGCCGAGGATAGACGGGAATGGCGGGCCGCTTACAATGTTCTGCCTCCTCCCGAACCCGTTTGTGAGCCCCTGCGGATACCTTGTGCCGAGTGTTGTCGTCTCTTCTTCAGGAGTGGTTTGCCTCGTCATAAATGCCTCGGTGAGCGCCGCAAACCTGCATCGGAACAGAGAGGTAGCCAACAATGTTCTTCCTGCAAGGGCTGGTTCCGCAGTGCCGGAGGTTTGGCGGTCCACAAGTGCCCCAACTCCCGGACGCTCCCCGCAACATCGTCTCGGGCTCCGTGCCGGGCGGCGGTGTCTACCATTGCTGCTCAAGCGACTTCTCCGCCGCCGCCGCGTGTGTGGCTCGCTCTCTCGTGCTGCAAGGCCCACTGTGGGGCATGTGGTCGGTGCTGCCGCTCTACTCGTGGATTCCAAATCCATAGCTGCCAAAGATGGCTCTCTCGTCGTGCCGATTGAACATGGTCCCTGATCTCTCGGCGGACTGCCGACTTTCTGCCGTCGCTCGTCGTTTCCATGTTGTCGGCCCC
>NC_088647.1:16309252-16397252 GCF_964019385.1 Sycon ciliatum
TGAATCCTGCAAACTCAAAGCTGTCCCGGCTTGTTTTGTCCTTCTCTTCATACATTGTTGATCTACTTGCTCAGAGATACACTGCAGGAGAACATCTCGAGCGTCAATCAAGGCTTAGACACCCTGCTGCAGCAGCTCACCGCGCAAGGCGTACCGCCAGAAACGATCGACGTAAGTTCCGTCCCAGCCTAGCCCTGTGTGGTGTATAATATGTGTGTATGTTGTTGTGTGTGTGGGGGGGTGGGGGTGGGGGTGCGTGCGTGCGTGCGTGCGTGTGTGGTCGTGGCCAGAATAAGCCACTTCAATCAGCTGTGTGGTGGATACCAGGCTAAAATTAGTGGCGGTCAATTCATCAGCCTTGCAAGCTGTTGAATGGTGTAATTCCAGCATAAGTTGCTATGTCTAATATAGCTGTTCGCTATCATCGCTTCCGCGATGGGCAGGTCTGAGGTGTGCGTGCGTGCGTGCGTGTTTGTGTGTGTTGCTATAATTATATCTTTCATGGCTGAGGTTGTTGGTATGTCTTTTGGCCCTGGGTTCCCAGTATCCAGTTGCCGAGGCTGGTTAGTAAAACAACTCCTATTTCACTTCAAGGTACCACTACCAGTGCATCTAGTGTCTGCTTCTATCAAAGCAGCTTGCTGTCTATACTGGTTACCCCAGCAAGTGTAGGGTGTGCATAGGTAACTGTCTTGGCCGCCCTATTCCGATGTACTCCGTGTGGTGTAGACCAGGTGTGCATTGAGGGATCGATTCACATGGCTTCGCCAGTTGTGGGGATTAGACAGTTATCTGGCGCTTGTCTTGATCTGTTTCAATCAGATCTGCTATCATTGCTATAAAGAGAAAATCTGTGGGTGCACATCCAGTGCATTTGCAGATTTGAGTGCTTCTCTTGCGACGGGCATATACATGATACATGGTAGAGGCAACGGTTTCAAATAGGACATACGTTGCAAACCGGAACGAACTCAACATTCACTTTCTCTCTTGGTATTTTGTAGTGGTGAAACGAATATACCGAATGTTCGAATATTCGTTCGGTTTGACACATTCGAACGAATATTTCTCATGGCGAATATTCGTTAACCCGGTATGCAGAATCAGCCGGGCGACTTCAAACTTTCGTAACTTCGTGAATACTTGACCGAATCGCTTCATTGAAAGATCTATCGGCATAAGCAAACTCTCAGCTGTTGTTTAGAAGCCACCCCGAACGCAATCCGAGGTCCTGGAAGGGAGGTATGGCGCTCGAACGAAAATCACGTCTCAAGCTGTTTTTTGAGCCTGTGATCAGCTGGGGATTTTTTTGTGAAAAATGACCTAGAAATGATGGAGAAATATATGCCTTCGTTCGTCATGCCTAATAATAGTGACAATATCCAATAAAATGACTGAGAGGAGGGCATGTGATGTCATCCGTGTGAACGAAAGAATATTCGTTCCTTCGTTCGGTTTTGATATTTGTTTCACCACTAGTATTTTGATTAGAAAACATATGTCACAGTGAGACTACGATGTGTTATACTCCGAGCCAAAATTTCATGGCTCTGCGATGACCAGAAGCGCCATACCAAGCAGGTGAGTTTTTGACATGTTGCTTCGCACTGCGACTTGAGTTTTACGACTTTCGAAAAATCGACTTCTTGTTGCAGGTAAACAGCGGCTCGCCTCTCGCCAATAAAGCACCGGATACCAATCAAAACTAATGGAAGCACACACAAGACTTATTGTTACTCTGTACTGGCCGTCGTGGAGCGATAGCAATTACCTAATTTCAGACCCAGAGTGAATTTGACGTGCACTCTAAAACCTGTCCGGTTTGGAGCCACCTCTGATTTGAAGCAAAAAATTGGGGAACTTGGAGGCAATGGGTCAATACAAAGGAGTGGCTCAGTTCGATTGACTCTGGCCTCAGAGCAAACTACAACATGCCAGTTTCCTTCCACAAACATATTTCGAGTGAACAATCAACGCTGATGATCGGTTTGGGTCTATACAAATTCGGCTGTCAAGCCGTTCCAGTATCGAACCGTCGCCTCTACATGGTGTGTGTGTGTGTGTGTGTGTGTGTGTGTGTGTGTGTGTGTGTGTGTGTGTGTGTGTGTGTGTGTGTGTGTGTGTGTGTGTGTGTGTGTGTGTGTGTGTGTGTGTGTGTGTGTGTGTGTGTGGTGTGTGTCTGTGTCTGTACGTGTGGTGTGGTGTGTGTGTGGGGGGGGGGGGGGGGGGTGTACGTGTGTAGATGCGTGCGTGTGTGTGTGGGTGGCGGTGGTGAGTGGATCGGGAATAAAAAATTTAAAAACCCTGTCGATAAGAGTTGGACTGCTGCTGCTGCTCTCTTCTTTTGTACTGCACAGCAATTGTTCAGTGACTCTAGCCTAGACACCAACCTCGATTTCAACATACCACTGGATGATCCATTTGGGAAGAACTACTTTGACAACGACGACACAGCCAGTTCCTCGCCAGGATCAGCCCATGGCTAGGTGGGTGGACTTTCTTTGGTGCCTGCATTGTATGTGGCAGCGCTGAAAGCTGTCTCCGTTTCCTCTCCCCACTATCTACGCTTGTATCTGCCTGTCTGTATGTCTATCTACACTGTACGGTGCTGCTCAATGAAATCCAGTCGCGCCGCTCAAGTACGCGCCGGGCGTTGCGCAGCCCTACTAGGCCTGCGAACACTGCGCTGCGAAAAGATGCAAGGCGCAAACTTGAGTGACGCGACTGGATTTCATTGAACAGTACTGTACCTATCTATGTCTGTCTGTCTGTCTTCCTATATCTATATACCTATCTATCTCTCTGTCTCTCTATCTAACTTCAATCAACCTTGTCATTTACAACCCTGGGTATAATTACAACTCGCGTATAAAGACGCTATCTTCACACCTAGTACAAGTACCTATTTGACTGGGTACTTTCAACCTCTCGAATAGCAACAACTCAGCACTTGTCTCATGCCTCATTACATGCCCGATTGAGGGTTGTTATTCGCAAGGTTGACTCTATCCATCTGATATCAGTGACTGATTCTCATTCTGTCCTTGCGTCAGGCACATCGTTGCTTACATTGTGATGAGTCAACACACCCCGGGGATGCGCTTAGACTGCGTTAACATGTGCATTACGTTTCGTGTTTTCTTTCTGTTGTCGGTTGTACTGTGTAGCACGCATACCCCGTACGATTGCTGCAATCCGTTCCAATATCAATGCCCCACCCAGCTGTTGCATGCGTTTACATCAAGAGCAGCTAGAACACAAAGACGACGGGCAGTGAGTTTGCGGCCAACGCCCGGGTACGTTGGACTCCGCGTTGTGAGCGTGTGTTGCCATGGTAACAGCAGACCTGTCACAACTCAGCATGAAATAACCGCATACAACTCTAGCAAAAAGAACTGTTCCTGCCCCTCTTGTCACAGGTTGAATCAGCCTCTCAGTTTTAAAAACTCCTTTTTAGACGGACACAGAGAGAGAACAAGGCTCTTGCGTCGTGTCGGGACGTAGTCACCATGTCTCCATGCTGTGTTGTGTAGTTGGTAGATCGTAATTGACACGAACACAAGCAGGGTAGAAGATGTTTTCTACCGGGCAAACAGCCTTCAATGTACATAGTTAGAGCTGCCCGTATGAATCGATCTTGATTGATGGTGCATGCATGCTGCTTGATGTGGGATCGTATAACCCAGAGTCTTTGACGCTTCGATCTTTAAGTTCTTTTTCTTTTCTTTTTATTATCATATCAGACAGTCGTATTATAAACTGGCATACGCGTGCTACTTGTACTTTTAGTCTCGTTTTGTTATGTTGTTTAGTCTTAAACTTTGGTTCTCTTTGTGGCAGTACTTTCTTATTCTTTGTTTCTAGCTGGTCCTCTAGTCTTGTTCATTGTTCCTGATCACTGATATAACCAAACACCTAGCCAGTCACTTCAGTGGCGGTCTCTTGGCAGACTCGAGTTGCCGTGTTGCCACGCTGCAACTGAGGCGAGCGTACAAGCAGAGGGGGGGGGGGGGGGGGGGGGCATGGCGGCAAGCGTTCAGTTTGTATGTGGTCGGTACGAGGTCGTACTAACACAGTTATTTATGTGCGAAGGAGGCAAGAGCTTGCCTGCATGGTTGTGTGTCAAACGTATAATGCATGCATGCATATGGTGGATTGTTCCTGTAAGTTACTCTAATTTCAGAAATTTTCGGTATGAGGGCAACAGGCTAGGTTAGGTGAACAGAAATTTTCGGTACAGAGAAGCAGGTCCCTATTGTAGTATGTGTGTTAGTGTTTGTTCGGTGTATTGAAATTTTAGGTGTGAAACAGACGCACCGAAAGTACCGAAAATTTGTGAAATTACAGTAGTTGTCACCAACATAACCAGCTATGTTAGACTCATGCATCACATACACCTGCTGGGCCAGGTTTTATAATTTTAAAAAGGAGATAGTAAACAACTAAACATGCAGCTACCACTTCACAAGGCTTGAAAGTAATGACATCATGCAATACTGTCAAGCAACCACTTCTTGATCCGTTCTGCCCTGGCGAAGTACGAGTAGTACGCGGTGAGTGGCCTCTCGTGCCGTGCGCACACGTGGGTGCGACTTTTTGCCGGCCCCGAAGGCGAAGCTACCAGGAGGGTCCAGTCACTATTACCGGCGGATGTGTCCACCAGGGAGTCAGAAAATAGCTTTTACGACTCCCAGGTGTCCATACGTGTACATAAAGCGGATGCAAATACATGTAAAGGAGAACAAGGCTTGAAAGTGATGACGTCAAAACGGCCAGGGAGTAGTAAGTTGACATCAGATTTCTATTTTTGGATCCACTAAGGTGTGACTTTGCTATTGCCTAAGTATGTGGGTGCATAGCAACCCACTCATGTCGCATGCAGGTGTGACTTTTATTTTGCCACCAGTTGTAACCCCGCCCCCAGTAGCCAAATCAGTCAGTTTCACTGGCTACATCACCATGCTGGGGGTAAGACCGCTTGAAATGTGCTTGGATCCATACAAAAACTGGATCCAAGTGGATCCAGTTTTTGAATCTTTGAAATTGTTGCTATGCTGTGACGTAGCACTTTCAAGCCCTATTGGGACTCAACTTTCACACTGTATGCGACCATCAGGTAAAAGCCATTCTTATTATTTTTATTTCCGCCTGATGATCGCGTAAGCGTGAGAGCCTCGTTCCACCCTATACATGTACTGACAGCAAGTGAACAGAGAACTAACGTTACCCCACGCGGCCCACGGGCACAGTGCGACACACAACGTCGGCATCTTGATGTTACGGGGCACACACGTGTGCACGCATGGTGATTTCTGATGAGTGGAGATGTTAGTGAGCTAATGAAAACGCTCTTACTACGCCACTCAGGCTGGGGCATGTGTATCACAGCACCGAAGAGGAGAGAGAGCATGAAATAAAAGGGATAGGATCAGCGACGGCCTGGCAGGTGTACGAGTACATTCCCCCTACCAGAACTTTAAAAAGACTCAGGTGAGACGACACAATGAGTGCGAGGACAAGCAACGGGAACAGTGGAACATAACAGGAACGCTCACTCGTACTAGTGGAGTAAAAAGAAAATATGCCAAAAGAAATGCGAGGATATCTGCACACACAGCCACACACGCATGCGCATCCTGCGTTCAGCAAAGCCAGTAGGTCTCCCGCCAAGTGATAGGACTGTAAAAATATATACTTTAAAAAAAAGGACCAAACAAAACAACGCAAACCCTAATGACCAGCTCACACATGTGCTTGAGAAGGGGAAGGGAGCCACACTACTCTACACACACAGTACAGAGTGCAAGAAAGCCAATTGGTTGGGACAAGTATTGCAACTTTCCCAAATCAAAGAACATCTGGGATCGCAAGGATATGCCATATGAGAATCAGCTTCCAGAAGCAAGCCTGTCCATTCGATTTACAGCAGCACTTCAGCTACTTCCCACCACCACCACCAGCAGCAATAAATGGGTGCAGACACCGTTCACATGATTGTCACGCTTAGCACCGACCCGCGGTGCTGCGCACGCCTGCTCGGCCGCTGCCTGCTGCTACGTTTGCTTCATGTAGGCTTTGAACAGCTCCTTGGAGTGGCGCTTGGTCTTCTCCTGCTCCAGATAAAACAGGTAGTCCTTGAGACCGATGCGGCGCTGTCGTGTACGTAGCTACAGCACAGCACACACACACACACACGTTCAACACATGAAGAAAAGAGCAGGGCGAGCAATGAGAGGATACAGCTAGAGCCCTGCCAATGGCATGCAGGTAGGTAAGACGGCACACATGCCACACATGGCAATACACAGCAAGGCCGAACCCATCCCGAGTTATGAATACTAGCCCGGGAGCAAGTACCCAGGAAAGGGTCCAGCATTCAGAATTTACTCGGCGGGAGGACTTTCCGACTAGGTGAGTTCCATGTGAGCCATTTTGGGAAAGACAAAGTGCCACAGGGTGTGCATGCCTACTGCACAACTGTGTGGTGGGCAGACTTTTCAGGTGCAGAGTGTGAGCAGTAGCGGTGGAAGCAGGCCATACCGTAGCCTTCACACAGCCACATACAGTAAAACCTGTCAAGGCGACCACCTGTCCCAGAAGACCACTGCAGCCAGGACCAAGGGACGCTATTTCCCGTCAAATGGCACTGGATAAGGAGACCACCTGGTTACAAAGACCACACTTTGAAAGTCCCTCGAGCGGTCGTCTTAGACAGGCTTCACTGTAATTATAATATGGCGGATGCACATCCTCACCTCACAAGCTAGCGACCAAAAAGCTAGTCCGGCCATGGCCCGAGCAACCGGATCGGTTCCGCTGGGCCTGGTAAGGTCGCCTTACTTCAACCCACACATCGGTCAAGGGACTCCCAACATCATACGTACACCCACGCAACAGTAGGATGAAACTGGAACCAGACTTCATCATTTTACTACTGCTTTCATAGGGGATGACATGCCACTTTAAAGCCCTGCAATTTCAAGTCCAGTTCTAGATGTGCTGTACTATACAGTCATGCACGTTTCTTGGGCAATGTACCCTGGCCTCTATTTCACCTGTTGCAAGACCAGTTTCAGATTGGCTTATCAATCAAAACTAGGACTAGACTAGGGCTACGACTGGCTTACTTGACTTGCGTATGGCTGCGATGCCGCGACGCCCGGGGCTCCACTAGCAGCTTCTGTCGACGCGGTCAGTTCCTGAACAGGGTTGGAGAGTCGACATGCCATCAGCATGGTGTAATCACAGTGCACACTCAGCAGTCAAAACAACAGGAGAGACCCCACAAGACGAGGTGAAACCAGCTGCTGTTTACCGGTAAGGCCCAATACAGATATTTTAAAAAGAAGGAAAAGAAGACAAACCAGCAGATGAAGAGGCAGTGTATTTCAACACATCATCACCATCATCTGCGTTGCCGAAAAAAATAATAGTAAAATAAAATAATAAAATAATAAACGGCATTATGCAGCTGTGTAAGCAGTAGATGCACAGTGTGACTGCCAGGCATCTCTATCAAATGCCAACTGGCAATTCAACACAGTGGAATGTTAAGAGCCACCACACTACCTAAATACCAACCTGCCTAAGAAAGCTGCCTTCACAACTAATAACAATGCATTCAAGGTGCAGCTACCCCATGCTCTCCCTTCAGTGTAATCCGGGAAAACCACTTTCAGAGCAAGCATGGCTTGACTTAATAGCGACACCTACGTGTAAGCAAGTGGGCACGGTAGATATTGTACATACCTCGTCTGCTTTCCGTTTCCTACGAGGACCGATGGCAGCCAGAGCAGCCAAGTTAGCGGCGTTTTTACGCATCAGCTCATCTTCTTCGTGCTGAACCTGCACAGTCCAGTAGAGCAAGCCATACACAAAAAAAACAACAATTACAAAACAATATTCAGCACAACACCAGCATAACTACTGCCGTGGACATTGAAATCCGATGGGATGACCGGGGCCGGCGCCCTTACTGCTTTTAGCGCGCACATGGACTGTAGTTCACGTACACAGTGCAAACATGGACCAGTAGTGCTCGCGGCTGCAAGGCAGGCGCCCCGTGGCTGCTAGACCTCTCCACGGATCTCAATGTCCGCGGCAGTACATAATTGTATGTAGATAAACAGTCACAAAGACACCGATGCTACATCTGCAGGTGCCCTAACAGACAGAAACCGCAAGAAGCGTGCGAAGGGATGCTAAAGGTTGAGGGCAAGGGGGACAGAAAATCTCAACAATTCCGAGAAGACATCACATATGTGTCATAATGGTAGATACATGTTGATTGGTTGGTATATTTTATTTTACTTCGCCAGAATGAACAGGCACTGCTGCCTTCTTGCCTGGACAAGGGGATTATCCAAGCTCTCACAAAAAGACTAAGAACATGTACTAAGATATTGGTGGAAGTGGGCTAGCACCGAAAGCAAGTGTTTCCCAATTGGGCAAGTTAGGATACAGTGACACCTGTGTAAGCCGACCGCTGAAGGGACCTTCAGAATGTGGCCTCCACGTACAGGTGGTCGCCGTGACAGGTTTGACTGCAGTACTGATCACCGCTGCAGTGCAGTACAACGACACCTACCTGCCGGGCTTTTTCTTTCAGCAGCGCCGCCTCGGGATCGTCCGGTCTCGCTCGACTCTGCAGCACGGCATAGCGGAACACAAACAGATAGCTACAGCAACAGCAGCCAAAAATCTGCCGGGGAGAAAACAAGTGGTTGATAACCCGGCAGCAATGAAGTACGAGCACGAGTCACTGGTTAACAGCAGTACAGTGACACAATTGAAACAAAGTCAAACAGGCCGGAACTCTCAGGGCGCGTTTGGTTGGTACGACCTAGAACAGGATTCGCCAGAACAGCGCGTTCGGTTGGGACTGCACCTGTTCTGGGTCGGCCAGAACATGTTCTGCTTGCTCCGGCCTCGAGGCTGGAGCAGACCGAGCAGTTTCACTTTCTTACAGTGAAACCTGGCGGGAACATCGATTTTGGTCCCAAATGATCACGTGCATACGCTTTTGGGTTGGACTCGTTGTACCGTACACAGTGACCATGGTGACACATACACATTTTGAAGAATGCACCAAGTTCGGCATATTTTTCACAAAAATGTGTTCCGTTTCTGGAGTACCGCTTGGTTGGCATGAGGCTGCTCCATGTGCACCAGCTGTTCGATCCTGTTCTAGATCATACCAACCAAACGCACCCTCAGTCTCCACAAGACAGCACCAGTGACCACCAGTTCAGAGAAACACAACTCACAAAAAAAGAAATGAACACCCAAATGGTGTGATGCTATGCACATTCATGGCATCATGACCAAACATAAAGCAATGGCAGTGGACACACAGGAGCAAAAACACTACAAAGCCAAGAACTTACTTTCGCCGCTTTCAGGAGCATCTCGCGCTGCTGTTCTTGCCGCTTTTTCGTGTTATGCCGATCGACTTCTTCAAGGAATCGCAACTGCCCTCTAGCCTGCGTTGTGATTTCCACCTGGCTATCCTCCTGAATCGGCACGCAGAATTGCATACAAAATTACACAATGGATAGCAGCAAGGCCATGGCAAACAAGCATGCAGGGCTGTTATGTCAAGCTCAACACTCCACTACAATAATTCATTTGTAATTACTTGTAAAGCATACAGGCAACAACTACAAACTCATGTTCTTTCTTCATACTTGTAAAAAGAAGCCCTCGTGGTCTTCTCTTAACATAATTAAAAGACCCTCCTTTTTGTTGTTGGAAAAGGACCCATACACACAAACACACACACACACACACACCTTGTAGTGCTCCGCTCGATGCTGGTTGATCACAGTGAGCTTCTCGAGTGTGTCTCGTAACCGAGCCTGAGAGAAACAACAACACAGGGTATGCGCATGTACACATGAACGGCAGTATCACCGCAAGAAGCCAACGCAAGCCAGGCAAAGTGACACACAGAAGAAGCATAGCGGGGTTAGAAAGGTGCCCAGTAGACGGGAAGCCCGGATTAAAAGAGTTTTAATGCACTGATACTGAGTAACGGCAAGTGTGCAAGATAGGGTGGTAGTGACGGGAGTTCTGGGAAAGCGCTGTTTTACACGACCATAATTATGAAGAAGGTGGCTGCTCCTGACCATGGAAGCAGTGTTTTCTGCAACGTGACTTGATTGATTCATTCCTGCCGTCTAAAGCACACGGGGAGCAGGTGCGGCCACCGTCTTCAGATATTTATACTGCAACATCCTAGTTCATGTCTACACAAGCATGATAACTAGCTAAAGTAATGAAAAGCCCTCAGGGTATTGGCAACAGTCGGTGCGGTACTAACTTACCTCCATTGCATGGGACATAAGCTGAGTAACCTCAGGCGATGCAGACTCCAGACCGCACTCTTTGACTGCACAGAATAACACAAATAATGGCAGGCAGGAACAAGTGTGTTCACCCACACTCACCGTGGAAATCAGTGCAGACGCAGGGAGGGAGGGAGAGACAGAGAGAGACAGAGAGAGAGAGAGACAGAGAGGAACATACCTTTCTTTGCGATCAGCTGACGCAGAGGGTCAGCAGCGAGAAGTGTTTGATCACCGCAAGTTTGTGTTTGAAGTGGGGCATGCTCAGCACCAGTTAGAATCGCCGTCTCCTCCTGCACACACACACAAATTCAAGGAAGGAAAAGAAAGCAAAAATCACGTTTGTACATACGTTTACATCAACTCACAAAGATTGTTTGCAGCTGCTCACCGAGCGATAAGGGGTTTTTCTGTTTTTCTCTGGCTTACTGTAAAAGAAGAAATTTTCGGTGGTTTAATATTTTCGGTATTCTCCAAAATCGGCGGTTTGGCGGAGGGAAATTTTCGGTAAACCCGTTTTCCAGGTAAGTGTACTAGTACAGTCGAATGTCACTTATCCGGTCGCCAGTTATCCGAGCACGTTGGTTATCCGACAAGCCAGGGAGTGGTAATTTTATGACTCTCAACAGTAAAATTCTAATTTTTTTGTGTAAATTTAGGTGTGATATGCATTTACTTGAAGTAGATGTGGTCAAGTATGCTAACATGTATGTGTACATGGAGCAATTCATGAATATGCATGAATATATTTGGGTATTGTGTACATAAATCAGTGAAATCCAGCCATATATGCACATAAAAAATGATATCAGTTATCCAACATATTCAGTTATCCAACATGCCTGATCCCCGAAGTGGTCGGATAAGTGACATTCGACTGTACTAGTATTGAAATTTTCGGCACCAAAGATACCGAACATAAAACACCACCGAAAATGGCTGCTTTTACAGTACCAAAATTACAGAAATGATATTCGTACGGAGTATAGTTGTGCATTTCATTGCACTTAGTACAAAGAAAAAGTTCACAAGTATCCCTTAGAACATCAGTTCTGGTGTCTACGCATGCCAGAGAACATTTTTACAACAGAAAAAAATAGCAATGCTTCAGTAAAGATTTCCACCTGGTTTAACTGCACGATTCATGTTGTCGCCGCGTGAAATTCGATTACAAGGATGCTTTCCTCCGCACCATTGGGAAAGTTTCCATAACAAGTGTGAGAGTGCACGAGAATGTACAAGGAAATGGCAACTGATTACACGTGATTGGATGCGAGTACACGTGACGGTGAGTGGCGAAACAGGTGTGTACATGTACCGGTATGTGTGTATGTGAATGGCTAGTTGTATCAGTAGAGAAGAAGAAGAAGATGTACTTAAAACATCACATGTGCCAAGCAGACTCATGTGGAGCATGAATTCAAGTTGCATTTACAAAGTATGAATTTATTCGGGCAACGAATTCAAAACACGACCCCAGTTTTGCACGTTCCGCGCCGTGAAAATGCTTGGAAGGGCGGGACAGCGCATGACCGGACTACCCGATAAGACCCTGCCACACAGCACACACCGGGAGCACGTGGCAGAAGTTCTAGCGGTATTTTCTAGTGGGCTACGATTGACAATAGAAACTGGCCGTGTACTTACACGGAGATTTACTCCTCCAACGAGCGTCACATCGTTATCATCCTCCCTGCGCACGCAAACCAGAGGGCAAGAGACGAGGACATGTGACTTCTCGTCATAGAATCGAGCAAGAGAACAAAGCGTTGAAACTGGGAGAAGACGGCAATCTCACAGCACAGCACGCACTGTATGGGTAAGTCGAGCACACCTCTCTGCTTCCCTAAACGAAGGACCGGGCTGGGTAAGCACAATCTCCTCAACATAATCTGCATCCAATTCATGAGACGCGAGGTTTCTCAGCTCTCTTGTGTCCGGCATCACGACTCGTTTCAAAGCAGAGCAAGCACAGTGGCCTTCACGGTCGAGTGAGGAGTCATACTACAATGTGCACAGCCAGTTGAGTAGCCTTCACTGTTGAGGGAGGAGTCAAACCGCAACGTGCACACGCAGTTGCACTGCATGTTCGGAGGAATTGCAAAGAGACTTCGCTTACCCGGGTGCATCGTCTTTCGTTTTAGACTTTGCAGCCTTGCTGGTGGCACTTGGCTTGGATGGTGTTGTTGTGCTACTTGCGGTCGGTGCAGAAGACGTCGCCACTGGCTGTGGATGACTCGGTACGGCCACTGAGAAAATAACACAGAGATGCACACACACACGCACACACACACGCACACACACACACACACACACACACACCGTATATTCTCTATTATAAGCGCTGTGCTCGTACTCTTTCAACACCACTCTACCCCGCGCGCATATACAGGAGACCGCGCTTATATTTTTGCTCCATTCAATAACTCAATGCAGAGCAAGAAAAAATACAGTCACGCTATGTATCTGGCATGCCACACTGAATTCCACTGACACCGTGCTAACAACCACAGCCTTTACAGCGTGTGCTCCTTTTATCGGAGACACCTGGAATATTCTGCTATTCTGTTTTCTCGGCTTCATTCAGACTGCACGTACCTGCAGTCGTTGGTGTCGGTACCGAAGCCGACGCCGTGGAAGCAACCACGGACGGTGGCGCCGGCGTTTTCAGCACTGCCGGAGCAAGGTTGGCGGTTGCGGTTGTCGCAGAGATGCTAGACACCTGCGGAGGCACAGTGGGTGCTGCGGTGGCGGTGGTGGTGGCAGCAGTCGGCCTCTGCTGTCCCTTGGCGGCTAGTGACGCCTGCTGCGCGTGGCGCTGCATGAACATATGGTAGAGCTGCGGGTTCTTCAGCGCTTCCATCATCTTCTGCTGGCCTGCAGCCTGCAGCAAGGCTCGGAGAGCGTTGGGATTCACCAATGGTGTTGGTGTGTTAGGGCTGCTACCAGTGGCAGTCGCAGAGGCAGCAGCAGCAGCAGCGGCGGCTACTGCTGGGGTGACGCGAGTGCTGGAAGTAGTTGTTACACCTGCAGCGGCGGCTGTGACGGAATTTGTACTTGCGGAAATCGCCGCAGCAGCTGGGGTTGCGCTTGGAGTAGCTGCAGTAGTAGGCGCAGCAGCAGGTATTGCAGCCTGCGTCATGGTCGTCGGTGGTGCAGGGGATGTGGATGCTGGCTCGGTTTTGATGCTGGGAGTTGCGCGCTTAGCTTTCTGCTGGAAGATGGCCTGAGTCTCCTGCTGTAGTTGAAATCGTAGATACGGTAAAGTGGACTGCGGACACATCAAGATCACAACAAGGGCACAGTATATTGGTCAGATCAGATTGGCTGTAGTAGTCGGAACAGCAGCTTCCAATGAAAGAGAATAACAACATTTGTTTGAATGGACTCGGATGGAGAGCCAAGTATAAATTTATAGAAAAAGAAAAAGAATCAAGGAACTACAAGTTGCGCTGTAATGTCCACTAGCACCACCAGTTACTAAACAATCAGCTCATGAGATAACATTGCATGACACTGACCGACGGTACTGTCGTTCTACAACTAACTGGCTAACAGCTCTAGCACATCTTGGATGCGCACTCCAACAGCCTTCCAACTTGGAAGGTTCTAAGTTATACGATAACATAAAAGGGAATCCAAGATGTGCTAGAGCTGTTAGCCAGTTAGTTCCTTGGTCCTTTTTTCTTTTCTATAAAATTTGTTTGCCAGAAATAGTGCAGTAACCATCACCATGTGGGTATTCATTGGGTTTTGCAACTTCCTCTGGCAGCTCCAGCAGTGGATTGGAGTGTTGAGAACATGCTCTGAACACTCCAGTGCCAGTACAGACCAATGAACACCCCTGGTTGAGACAATCCTGTTCCGGGCCCCACCAATCAAACGCGCCCTGAATCCCTCCCAATTGATACACCACTGCCCGTAGAGGTAGTTGTCTTAGACATCGAACAACGCACAGCGTGTAGACACCAAGCCACACTTCAACATACAGGTGGTAGCCATCACACCACACTTCAACACACAGCGTGTAGACATCACACCACACTTTAACATACAGCTTGTACAGAGAGACTATCACTTCATAGAGAGCTGCCTCAGTGCAGCCCAGGCTGGTGGCTAAACATGAATTAGAATGTACTACAGGGGCGGGTACGGCAGTAGGGATGACAAGAGAGTGATGGGCACCACTCACCGAGAGAAAGTGTGGAAAGTTTGCTGCCTGTGACTGAAGTTTGATTCCTCCTATCCTGTCGATCTCCGTGATGAACTTGGAATCAGACATGTTCCCATCCTGTGTTTAGCACAACGAAAACACAGAGGCGAGCAACATGTTGATGAAGAACAAAGGTGAAGGTCGGCAGTGTCCTAGCTCAAAGGCTCACTTCCAACGCGAAAAGGAAGCAACATACAGATACGAGCCACATAAACAGCAGCTGACGACCCATAGATCTGGCAAGAGAAATTCGAACTCATGAATAAAGTAGCGCCGCATTCGAGTGTACAGAGTAGTGCGTGTGGTGCTAGGGCAGCATAGTGCCCGGCGCTATTTTTTTTATGGTGTCAAATTTCTCTGGCCAGAACTTTACGCGTTCACTGTGGTCAACTCCTCATACAATGTCCACGTCGACATTAAAAAAGTCTTTAAAAGACTCTCGTTTATTGGTGCAATCAAGAGTAGATTAACAAGAGTGTGCAACTCCGGATCTCTCCTGCATAATCTGCAGATACCCCCGCCCACGGCGGAATTTTTCGTTGACGTCACCTTTTTTCAGAAGAACGCGCATTTCGCCGCAGAGCAGTGTGAGCGCACGTGCTGGGCACCGACCTTGTAATGTAAAGCCGGCCAAGAGCATGAGGGAAAACTTTCCAAAAGACTCGCAGCGCGTGCGTCGTCGAAAAGATTACGTCAACAAAAAATTCCGCCGTGGGCCTACCCATCCGCGAGTTGCACACTCTTGTTTATCTACTCTTGGTGCAATCCACACAGTACTTGCGGCTCAGTACCTTCGATATCAAGAGTGCATGAAACCAGAGCGAGCAGCACTCCGCATGGGAACTTGTCACAGCAAAATTCCTGGGTTACAGTATAGGCGATGCAGATGAACGTTGCGAAGTGGCACAGCGCATACAACCAAGCTGCAGCAGGAGAGCTGCTGGAATCTCACTTGTACACACTGTATCATTCTCATCTTGGAATTTTACCATGACAGCCACCCATATGAAGTCCACACTCCGGTCTTCAATTTTGGAATTTTACCATGACAGCCACCCATATGAAGTCCACACTCTGGTCTTCAATGTTGGAATTTTACCATGACAGCCACCCATATGAAGTCCACACTCTGGTCTTCAATGTTGGAATTTTACGATGACAGCCACCCATATGAAGTCCACACTCTGGTCTTCAATGTTATGCTGATATCAGGGGATTCTACTGACAGACTGGTTTGCAGTCATGTGGGTTATTCAGCATACATGTACATGGTACTCCCCAGGCAGAGGCTGGGCCGCATGATGTGCAAATAAGTGTGGTGTGGAACAGTATTAATCTAGCAACATTCGCGATGCGGAGTGTGGACAGACAGTTTGCGCGTGTGTGTGTGTGTGTGTGTATGTGGAAGAGAGAGAGAGAGAGAGAGGAGGGGAGGGGGCAGAGATGAGAGGTAGGGGCAGTGCCCACCCCTCGGCAGAATATGATGCACAGGAGAACGGGTGGGGATGTCCGCTTCAGGCTAGTGAACTGATGCTCTTATTTTCGAGATTGAAGAGTCTCTTCACGCAGTGTAGGTGCACTATCATATGTATGCAGTGTCATATGAAGACACTGGGCTTTTAGATCTTTTCTTCCAGCCCGGTGTCGGCAATTTTCTAGCCTGGACGTTCTTCAGCACCCGATCTTACTGTAAAGCAGGATTCACAGTTTTTAGATGTGTATGCATGTGTGTGTGTGTGTGTGTGTGTGCGCGTGTCGATGTGTGTGTGTGTGAGGTGTCTGTGGTGTGTGGTGTGTGTGTGTGTGTGTGTGTGCGAAGTGCAGCGGGGCCCAGGAGCAATGCGAACTCGCAAAATACCATCCCAAGGCATTCACGTAGCTCGGTAAAACTTGTACAAATCTATAAGCAACTACTGTATTGCTCTTGAACCTAATGTACAACTTTGGCTGCAACGAAGGTCCATATCGCACATCGCATCGTGACAGTTGTGCCAAGCTTACTGACTACAATGTGTTGTAAGCGTGCATAGCTTCTATGTTTACATGATCACTACTATGCGCAAACTATATCGTTTGAATATGTGCCTTTGGCATGGGCATGTTCTACCTCCAATGCATGCTGAGGAAACGTAAAAGGTTACCAGGCTGCAGATGGCTATTTACTTGCTCGATTTTAGTTGCCCAATCATGTACATAGTAGGTCATCTACATCATGTATTAGTAGATGGCGAATGACGTCATGCTACACATGTACAGGCAATGAGTGCACTGCATAATTTACAGAAAAACAGCTGCCCTGAACCGGAGATAATTGACACATAATTAGGTATTGGAGAGATGCCCCTTGCGTTGAATGTGATGTGAAATTGTTTGAATTTTCAAATGGGCAAAAGGGAAAACAATTTCAAAACTTCTCATGAAAATAGTATTCGACTTACCAGAAGCTTTTTCACCAATTCTCTCATCACCTGCCCGAATTTCTCGTCCTTCTGCGTCGCCATTTCAATGAGTCGTCCCAATAACTGCCTCAACCTATTGACTTTATCTCTCATTTGTGTTTCCATTACTTTGGGTGAAGCAGTGTTACGAATAGGAGGAGTGGGTGCAGCAGGACGAGGGGTAGGCTCGGAGCCTAACTGCTGCGCCAACGATGCAGCCATATCCTGTACAGCTCGGGTATCCTCCCCAGATCCATCCAGGACATCTGCAATTCCTAAGATATCCATCGCACCACTTTCTGCTAAATCTCCTTCAGCCGACCGTTTTGTCGACTGGTCCATTCTCCATTAGACAAGACTTTTATACTCCCTGAAACATGCGCATGCGCTTTTACGATTTTCAATAACAAGACCTGGCTGGTAACTCCAGAACTCACCTTCTAACTCTGAGGTTTAGTACGATTCTGGCCATATGTTTGTGATTTCAGGGGATTCCCGCAGAATCGAGGCAGGAAAACGAAAAGAACAGTGGTTGAATCGGTGAATCCCCATGACCGTGATGACGTCTTCGCCATGTGGTGATGAATCAGTGCTTGTTAATGTTGTATTTGAATCGAACTTTTACTTTATCGAAGTCGAGTTCACCAGTGCAGTGAGTTGACAGTAGAAAATACCGAGTACTCAGTAAGTAAACAAAAAAGAAGCCTTCCAAAAACTGTAGTCTAGACAGAGATCCAACACTTCTGAAACGTACGTTCCAAAAGCTTTGCAAGTAAGTTAGTTACCAACTGAAACCATATTTTGATGAGTAGTGAATGTGTGCATACGACTCGTACTATCTTGAATGATCCTTCAAACAAGTCACAATGGCGTGGAAATCTGTGAAGGCAGTGCTGTTGGACCTGAATGGTACCTTGCATGTTGGTGACGCACCTACCCAGGGCGCCGTGCTGGCACTGAAGAGGTCAGTATATTTAAATAATCATGCAGTATTTGAAGTACACATTTGTAGTAATAAAAATACTCACCGCATACACGCACATGTGCAATTTGTTTTTTAACAAACTTGAAGTTGAAGGGGGGCCGGGGTCCGGGTATTTATTTGAAGTCGTGAAAATCTGAAAACACAATATGGACCCAACAATAATAATATGTATAGCGTGAAATAAAAAGAAAGAAAATAATAACCAGTCGATCGCTAAAAACGAACATAAGAAAATTATAGGGAGGGCCTAGGGGGGGGGGGGGGAACTGGAATCTGAGAAAATTATAACGTGCATGCTACATGAAGCTTGTACAGTTCCCACGCGAGTTACAAAGTACCTCGTACGGTGTACTATACTACGCCTCGGTTTCGTTTTACGAAGAGTCATGGTGCTCTGTAACTCATGTGTGTACGTGTAGCTCTGCTCCTTGGGTTGGTTCACATCCGGGAGCCGAAGCATCTAGGGAGAGTCGACTGCAGGAGACCATAGTACCAGAAACAATGTGCAGTTTGACCCCGATTTGGGAAGCTTTACATTACCTGTGATCTGTGGAACTTGCGACTGCGATTGCGGCCTTGACCCGCTGTTACTAGCACCCCAACGCGGCCCATGGCATGTGTGCGAGTGTGTATAAATAGGCCCTCCCTCAGGGACGACCGGAACGGGCAACCGGGGAGCGAAGCTCACATCGTTTCACATTCCAGTTGTCCGTGCTGTCTCCTTAAACGCTATGACTGCGAGGTTCACGTATGCCCAATCACCAATGCATATCCAGCGCTAGGCCACTGACCCAGCTCCCAGCAAGCGCCGTCAGCGGCATCATGTGAATAGGGTTTGAGTACAATTACAGTACGAAACTGCAGAAGAACCTTTAAGTACGGGTCAAAGTGCTCGATGGATGATGTGCAGAGCTGTAATACTGCTTGATTGGTGTCAGATCTCCCCAAGCCCAAATTACAGTATTTTCTCTATTAAAACTGCTCCTCCGCCTCAGCAGCATCCTGGTTGGCGTCAAATATCCATATACTACCTGCATAGACCTCTCTCTCTCTCTCTCTCTCTCTCTCTCTCTCTCTCTCTCTCTCTCTCTCTCTCTCTCTCTCTCTCTCTCTCTCTCTCTCTCTCTCTCTCTCTCTCTCTCTCTCTCTCTCTCACTCACACACACACACACACACACACACACACACACCTTTGACCTTTGACGCCCCATCTCCAGTGGACACACGCACACACACACACACACACACACACACACACACACACACACACACACACACACACACACATCATTTGACGCCCATCGCCTGGAGGTGATGATAGCGATGCTACAGCAGAAGCCATAGCAACTAGTTACTTGTGCTGGGATTGCTCCATTCAACATCTTGCAAGGCTGTATAATTGACCACCATTAGTAGTTTGTGGTCTTTGGCTAAAGACCTGGGTTGTCTTGTCTTTTCTGCTTAGGTTGAGGATGTCGGGCATTCCTGTTCGCTTTGTCACTAATACAACAAAAGAGTCGCGGCGTGCCCTCAAGAAGCGTTTAGATTCAATTGGTTTTGGAATTGAGCTAAACGAGGTACACACTATTAACCGGGTTGAGATGATTATGCCTGACGTCAGTAGCATCAATATTCCTTGTTCTCTCATTGCCTGCCTAAGGATTCGTAGAGGATTTGTCATTTTTGAGCTGCCCCGCATCAGCTACGGAGTGTTTTATTATCTATCAATGTCCCATCCCAAGCGCCCAAAGTACCACGTCATGTCGCATAACCTTCTTGTACAACACAACCACAGTGCAAGTTACTAAAGGAAAGAGGAAACGTGGACTATGCTGAAAGTGCAAGAAATGCACGGCCACACCAGATAGACAGCACCGATAGGCAGCACGGGATTATGGAAACATACGTTGCGAATGGTCGGTGAGTGCGTGGCCGTAAACATGATCACATGAACAGTAGTAAAGTGAAGTTCGCACGTCCGCGTTACAACCGCTTAGGAAGTTTCGCTTGTGCCAGGTCACCGCCGTGCCTGGACTGATAAGCGCAATGGGAAATCCCCAGAGTGAATGTAGAATTTTGAAAATGATGTCCACATGAAGATAGATAGCTGGTACAGTCAGATCTCGCTTATCCGGTCCTCGTTTATCCGGATCCCTCGCCATCCGGAAGATAATCACTGGTTACCAATTTACAGCATATGACATGCACACATACAGTATGTGTGTTCGATTATCCGGTTCCCTCGCCTATCCGGATATTTTTCTCGAAAACGGATGTGTGCGGTTATGCGAGGTCTGACTGTAGAACAATGTATTTCTCCCCTATTATTGCAGCATCCTCAATATCTTTATTTTTTGCCCAGTTGAGGCAAAGATATTAGGAAAGTAGGCTACCTGCAAAGATGTAGGAAGTGAGTAGGGAGGGAGCAACACACAATTTCTCAAGTATCGCATAAAGTCGCTACAGCCTCTTCTTCGGAAAGACATGTTTGCTTTGCTGATTGTTATTGTTCAGATCTACACCGCACTCCGCGCAGCTCATTCGTTGATTCGGCAACGGCACCTGAGGCCGTACTACATAATGGAGGATGACGCGCTCCTGGAGGAGTTCAGTGACCTGCCACGCTCCGGGGAGGCCGACGGCTCCGACGCCAGTGCGGTGGTGGTGGCCCTGGCGCCGAGCAAGTTTGACTACGCCACCATGAACCGTGCATTCCGGTATGTTGGCTCACTCGGCGAGCAGGCTTTCCATTTGCTTCTCCCCAAGGAAGATTACATTGCTTCCATGGGCTTGTATCACTGCACAGCAGCTATTCCCTGCATTAAACACTACCTCGATGCACTCGCTGCCGAAAAACACTCGTTTAGAAAACAAAGTTGGTTTCATGACCAGGAGTGTGGACAACAGTTACCGTCATGATTCACTTCTAGACCCTTCGCACTGAGCACTTTTTGCTAGGGGACACACAGAATGTGGTTGGATCCTCAACAGGGATACACGCTGGGTGTATCTGTTGCTCTCTTCCTGGTGAAAATCTAGCCGTATTCTGGGGTTACTGTGTATAGTTTTCAGCACCATTGGGCGCGTTTGGTGGTGGACAGTATCCCATCCACCTTGTATTTACTGTCAGACACACACACACACACACACACACACACACACACACACACACTTTTAAATTTCTGGCTACTGTTCGTTTTATAATTTATGTGTCTTCTCGTACAGGATTTTGCAAGCGGGGAATCCCCTGATTGCTATCCACAAAGCGCGCTTATACAAGAGGCCGGATGGCCTGGCGTTGGGTCCCGGGCCATTTGTCGAAGCTCTGGAGTACGCCAGCGGTGTCCGTGCCGAAGTGGTCGGAAAGCCGGAGATAGCGTTCTTTCGGGCGTGCATGGACGGCTTGAACTGCAGTCCCGACGAAGTGGTCATGATCGGCGATGTAAGTGGGATGCCAATGTGTTGTTGGGTGTAATTCCGGCTTGATTTATTGCTCTTACAAATGTCGTAGATGTCTCTTATCTAATAAATATTTTATTGGCTACTACAGTTTCAGCATGCAAGCGTAATCACTGACCAGGGAGTCTTAAGATACTGGTATTTTAAGACTCCCTGACCGTAACTCGTGCCGAGCAGCAGCTGAATTTTATGTCAATGTGTGCTGTGTGCTGTGTTTGCTATTGCTATGTTCGCTGTTGCTCTTGGTTGTCTAGGATGTGCGCGATGATGTACGCGGTGCCATGGATGCAGGGTTGCGCGCCGTCCTTGTCAGAACCGGTGAGTGATGTTTGGATGTTGCCTTGGGCAGGACAGAGTGTGCATACCACTGAAAGACATCCGTGTTTGTCTGTCAGATCTGGAAACTCGAAAAACGAGCACGTAACGATTGCATCACGAGTGCAAGTAGGATGAGTTCAGAATCATCAGTCTCTTGTGTCTGACTCGGAATGCGAAGCTACTCAACAACACTACTCGTGTTAGAAGTTGCTACATGTTCTTTGAAGTAGTCGGTATGCCAGCATACTTGCTTTGCAGCAACACTGACGTGCTTGCACACCTGATTCAAGTGAAGTTAGTTTCTCTACTCTGTGTGCCCGTGACCGAGATCATGCTTCTGTGTGCACCCTACCCTGTGCAGGCAAATACCGATCGGGGGACGACAGCTTGTTGGAAAACACCGGCGGAGTTGCATGCGACACGTTTGCTTCCGCCGTGGACATGTTGCTGGGTGATGACATCTCTTGAACGGCCAATGCATCTGACAACCACACCGAAATGCACCCATGGCCAGAAGAAAAAGGCGGCGGAGTTGGCAGCCAGTGGTGTTTAATACTGTACACAAGCTGGAAGGATTGCCTCGTGTACATTCCAGACCAGTCATCAACCACACCGAAATGCACCCATGCCCATGGCCCAAAGAAAACGGCGGCGGAGTTGGCAGCCAGTGATGTTCCTGTACACGAGCTAAACGGATTGCCTCGTGTACATTCCAGACCAGTAATGTACACGTAGCTGACTGTATCACCCCTTTCTTACGTTACTTCAGAACTTAGAACCTTCCAAGTTGGAAGGCTGCTGGTAGCTGGCTGTGTACGTTTTAATGTGCACAGTACAGTTTTAATGTACTCCAATGACCGAGCAAGAGCAAACGTGCAGACTGGCCGCATCTACGTGCAAGCTTAGTTGACACTGCCGCGGAAGTGCCGATAATAATGATGACGTTCTGCTCAATGGCCGCTGGGTGGGTAGAAAGCCTACCCAGACGTCCAGTGCCACAGTCCAGGTTATCTCAAGCTTCAACCATCCGTCAAGTACTACTGTCATGGACGTGGAAATCCGGTCGATCGTCGAGCGGCCCAGGGCGCTGGCCGTGCAGCCGCGAGTACCCATACGATCAACACGTGCACTCCAACTCAGCGTTCTGTACGCACTGAGGGCGCCGGCCCCGCGTCAATCGACCGGATTTCCATGTCCACGACGGTAGTATATCTACATGCAACAAGGGTGGTTATCAGGACTTGCAAGGAGGGAAAGCACCCTCCACATCACCACCACCACCACCACAGCATGCATGGCAGGAAGGGAAAGTCCCCTCCGCATCACCACCACCCCTGCAGCACGTATCGCAGGTCTGTTTCACACAGAGACTGAGAGTCATCTGGAACACCGACCACAGCACCTGTGCGTTTCACGAGTTCTATGCAATGGGACTATGCAGACATACTAAACCCATCTGAAGCCAACCACACACCGCACCGCGTACCCAGCAGCCACCGGTTCAAGTTTCAAGCTCAATATTGGACATTTTCAAGCCAACGTGACAAAACGACAAGATAACAACTTGGTAGAACGAATAACAGCCATAATTCTATACATGCATCTTGATAAGAAATCATACTCATAACACTTGGTCTAAAAATGAATAATACTATCATGATGGCTTCCTATCATCCAGCTAAAGGCACAAACTATTCACCTAATGTCTCCTGTACAGTAGCTGGGCAGTTCTCTTTTATGTACTATGCAGTAGGAAGCAGCACAGAAGAAAAGCTTTGTATGATCTGCTTCAAGGCAGGATGATTTTTTATAAGTATTAATTTAATTTTGTACATTGCAGCACGGTTTGTACACCCATACCTAGCTCATGTTCCTGTGTAGAAAAAATCGTTAAAATTCAGTAAAAATGTTACGTGCAGATTAGGCACAGGATTCCGAATTCGAATTCATGATTTGCGGAAGGGAAGGAAGGAGAACATGTGTTTCGTGAGCTTACAGTGGAATGTTTTACTTTGGTTTCAAGGTGGAGCGTGCAAGCAGTTCGTGGCATGTCGCATTCATGTGTGATCGAGGCACGTCCCCACAAACAGCACACATCATGGCATCTGTTCACAGATATTGGTACATACCGCTTGAAGATGGCCTCATTCCGAGTCGTACACGATGTTGAAGAGCAGGCTTTTTGGCGTGGTCTCGTCCGCCACGACCAGCTGATGGCCATCCGTTAAGCCGAGATCTGTGAGAGTACGCTGGAGATTCGGCCGAGTGCGCTGCTCAATGAACTTTGGCCGAAACATGTAGAGCGTCTTGTTCTGCGACTCTACCATTGCAGTGATACCTGGCGACTTCATCTGCAGGCTGAGATTGTTACAGAAGTAGTCCAGCACCACCTGCAGCGTGTCAGAGCGCTTGAAATGAACCATGCGTGGCCGAGTGCTGCAGCACGGACACTCCTCGTCCTTCTCCATCTCCATTACAGAGCAGTACACGCCATCACCGTCGTTGAACTGCATATAGTTCTGCATGAACTGCATGTTGGAGGCCACCTTGAACGCCTCGGATGCGCACGCCGCTGCAATGGCCGCGTTTGTCGATGCCACTGCCGGTACGATGTTCTTAACGACGCCTTGCGTCAGGCGATAGTTGACGCCGCTGATGCTGAACTCCGCAGCTCGTTCTTGCGCCTTCTCAAACAACCAGCTGATGTGCTCCGGATTGTCGCCGTCCACCGATACGCCGTCGCCGAATGGCTTCTCTTGTGGCCAGAGCAGCACCTTGGCAAACTCCACGCAGTGTTCGGGCAGGCGAGGCTGATGGGCTATAGTGCACAGCGGGAAGGTGACTTGCGGTGGGTAAAGGTTTATGGTGCACTCAATGCAGGGCGTTAGGCCAGGCAGCACCACGCGGGCATTGCCCTGGAAGCCCTCCGTACCGCCGTCAACGAATGGCACGATGGTATCCCCTCGCGGCGAGCCATCATTCGGATCATACTCCAACATGCTAACTAGCATACCATTCATCCAACGGCGGGCCAGCACGGAGTCCAAGCCCAGGACAATGACATGAAACTTGCGATAGAAGCAGGCGTCGAAGTCCTGAATCTTGCAGTAGTGCGGGACAACTTTGCAGCCTGGCACACGTTTGTTAATGAACTCAGCAGCTGCCTCGGCCTTAGGTCGCCCTATATCGGAACGTCGGAACAGGAATTGCCTGTTCAAATTAGATAAGTCGATTGTATCCATGTCGATTACGTCAATGTTGGCGAATCCCAGAAGGGCTAAGGACTTGAGAAGCTCGCAGCCGAGACCACCGGCACCCACTACCAGGACCCTGCATGCATCTTGCAGGAATGTCAGCGTGGCTTCGCCATCCGTGTCCTCTTCACTGTGCAGCGCGTTCAAGACGTGTGTCCACCGTCCAGACCAAGTTGATGGCGTCTGGACATCCTGTTGAGTCTCCACATCGCCATTTCCTACAGAGCCCATTTCTGAATATTCCAAGGGCTATTGTAAAAGTCGTCAAAGCGCTTCAATCGATACTCCGGTACTCCTAGATCCTGCCGTTCTGAGAGAGGAGATGGCTGAATGGAAAATGAGACATTTGAAAATTGCTCCCCTTTTTGAAAGCAATAATAATAGGAAGAGCTAGAGGTGAAATAATGAATATTCTTCGACCCAAGAATTACGTCATTTAATGTAGATAACACGAAACACGGCGGCAAATTCAACTTTTTCAAGTGTTTTCTAGGGCGCGTTTGGTTGGCATGAACTAGAACAGGATTCACCAGAACAGCGCGTTTGGTTGGGACTGCACCTGTTCTGGGTCGGCCAGAACATGTTCTGCTTGCTCCGGCCTCGAGGCCGGAGCAGACCGAGCAGTTTCACTTTTTCACAGTGAAACCTGGCGGGAACATCGATTTTGTTCCCAAATGATCACGTGCATACGCTTTTGGGTTGGACTCGTCGTACCGTACAAAGTGACCATGGTGATCCATACACATTTTGAAGAATGCACCAAGTTTGGCACATTTTTCCACAAAAATGTGCTCTGTTTCTGGAGTAGCGTTTGGTTGGCATGAGGCTGCTCCATGTGCACCAGCTGTTCGATCCTGTTCTAGATCGTACCAACCAAACGCACCCCTAGTTCTCTTTGTGCGTGGCGTGAATTCATGAAGTTTGAGCGAAGAGCCCGATACAAATAACAGTCGAGTTGAGCCCTTGTCTTGAGAAGTAAAAGGAGACTAAATGTTTGACCTTCCTGGCGTGTCCAACGCGCGACACTTGCTTCTGGACTTCATGGCAAGAGCAGCATAGTGGGCTTCTTTCTGCCAGCCATGGTGCAGGTGTAAATTTGAAGTGATAAGAGTTGCATTGTAAATCATTTTCTCAAGGAGTGAATTCATTTGCCACTTCGCCATTCGAAACATTCAGCGGTTCGCTTGATGGTAGAACCTGCACTATGGCCACCAATGTTACGCCGAGACGCAGCAAGCGCCTGCAGGATGCTGACTCTGAGGAGGCCGAGGTGGTGTGGGACTTTGGCTCGGCCAGCCCAAGATCACGCCTGGACCTGTGTCGAAAGTATGACAAAATGTATCACTCGGCCAACGAGGAGCTGAGAGGGCAGCTGGCAACCTGGTTTCCCGAAACGGCTGGAGAGTCGACGGAAGACTCGCCACTAACGCAGCCATACGAGTCTCGTCTTCAGCCAGTTGCCCGCGACGCGTCGTCATCGTCCCGGCGAAAACGTGCCGATGAGAGGCAGCGGCGCAAAGATAAAGCGCTGCAGGAGTTGCAGGCAGTTGTGAAAGAGATCAACCAGAACGATGCTAGGGCCTCGGCATCACCAGTGCTGGATATAACGCCGAAATCGCGGCGTTCCGAGCGTCGTATCACGGGGGATAGCCCGGCCGTAGCTGCTGCACATGAACCGGTGCCGTGCCAGCTGTTCTCCGGACCTCTTGCGGATGATGAGAATCTGAACGATCTGTTCGGGAACGTTGATGAAATATTCGCGCTGTCTCAGGAGGAGCTGGAGCAAGTCCTTGGCGCGTCTCCGTCATCATCAACATCGAGCTCACCGAGCAAGAGCCGTAGTCAACCTGCAGCACCTGTGTCCAGTAGGACCAATGATACGTCCTCTGCTCATTCTTCAGCTAATCAAGGATCGCAACCTAAACAACTTCGAAGCGCCACTGCTGTGGATGCATCTAGTCGTGAGCAGAGCAAGACCCACACCGCACACTCTACAAATTCTACATGCCTACCCAGCGACAGTCGTGGTGCTGCAGGTGCTGGAGCATTGCCGGCTGCTTTTGTTCAGCAGCGGCAGCAGCAGCGGCACAGACTCCACAGCAGCCAGCCAAGAAGCGATGAGCCATCACCTGCTGTGCAGCAAGGCGTATGCACGCATCGCCGGCATCCCACACCTGGCTCGCTATCGCGGAGTGCCAGCGCACAAACCGCTGGCAAGCATTCGTCTAAACCAGGTCGACCGACTGGCTCACCGGAAAATAAACCGCCTGGCCTGAAATCTGCCGGCGGATCTACGGGTGTGGGTGCTAGCACTGTGCAGCGTAGATCTTCCATACCTCAGCAAGCACATCAGCATCAGCAGCAGCGAAAGCCCCTGTCTAGTACCAGCTCCCAGCAGCGACGTTGCACGCAGGAAGAGATTGAGCGGAAGCGTCGTCTAGCCAGGCAGCGCCTGGCAAAGCGTAACTTCAGCGCTCAGCATGCCACTGCGAGCCAGACGAACGTTGCTGGGGGCACTACATGACTTACTCGCCAGCTGGTAGTATGTTACTTGACGATCAGCTGTTACTACATATAGGGTATAGGTCAACTGTCAGCTGGGCTGTTGCTGATGTGTTGCTGCAGCTCAGCTGCTAGAAAGTTACTGCTATGTACATGCCAGGACTACGCTAGCTCACCATGGTGTGTGTGTGTGGTGTGTGTGCATGTGTGTGTGTGCATGTGTGTGTGCATGTGTGTGTGTGTGTGCATGTGTGTGTGTGTGTGCGTGTAGGTGTGTGTGCATGTGTGTGTGCATGTGTGTGTGCATGTGTGTGTGCATGTGTAGGTGCATGTGTACAAGCAGGCACATTCAACTTCCACCGCATGCATTCCCTTGTCGTCACTGCACAAAAGCGCCACGTTACTTTCAACGTTGCGTGGCTTTGTCGTTGTTTTTAATTGGAAAGGCTCGTCTCTTGTGTGACTAACAAAAATCATTGAAAAATTATTCAGTGCACTTGCTGCAAATTCTTTAACCCGTTTCTCGTTTCGCCTTTCTTTTGTATACCGATCTTCCCAAACAGTCTTTTCATGATGATTTTCTAGTACTGTTTTCTAGATTTGATGGAGTCTGCCCCCCCCCCCCTTTTTCTTCATAAAGTGTCATTATCGTACTTAACAACGGAGTCTTCATCCTGCATCATTCCGAATAGAGCTTGAAATACATCAGGTTCATCGGAGTCCCCCGCTTTTAATTTACTCTGAAGTGAAACGTGTGACTGTCGGAACATGGAGCCGTGCACATGTGCACACACAACACGCACACGCACACACACACACACACACACACACACACACACACACACACACACACACACACACACATATATTTATATATACACTACATACACACTTGCTAAGTTGTTTCTGTCAACAAAAAAGAAACACTCGTGAATTGCAGCCGAAGACAATTCCAGCAAAAGATTGCCGCGTGTATAATGTAATGTCGAACTAAAATTGAGAATCATTTGAGTACCAGCGACTGTTGACGTCACCGGTACCAAACTACCGTACGTAACATTCCACAAATGCAAAAACGAAGACGTGGTGTATAGGTAACCAGGGAAACCACCACTTTGGTCCCACAAACAATGGTTTCACGTCAGGGAATAGTCACAAATGCATGAGAGACATTGTGTTCAACGATCACTTCTGCTTCACGTAAAGGTCACAGCCAGCCAGCGTTGAGCGCTGATCGATGGCCGTCTTCAGGTAGCCGGTGGAGATGAAGCCAACGCACGTCGGCTCCATTTCGCAGAACATCTTCAGCTGCTCGACGTCCTTGGAAACCAGTGCCTGGCCGGCGTGGATGTCGAAGCCGTTCACGACCGTGTCCTTAAACACCTGGTACTCGGCGCCGGACGGTGCAGTGGCCCACTTCGCTAGAAGGCTGGCTGATTTGGTGACGACCAGGCTCGACTCCGGTTGACTGGTGTATGATTCGTTCGCCTGGCACCAGGCCTGCTCCCACGCCAGCAGCGCTGAACCGTACTGGCCGGTGTTGACTGGCGTGTTTGTGGTCACGGCTGTGAGCAACGTCTCGACCCACAGGTTCCAGCGGCCGCGGTAGTAGGTGCCAACCAGGCCAGCCCAGTGCTTCTCAGCGTAGTCATTGATCTGACCACTGGGTCCCCACAGTGTGATCTGGTAGCGAGCATTCGCCTCAAACTGCTTGCGTTCGGCATCATCCGTTGCCCAATCCTTGGCAGTGTCCAGCCAATGACCGAGTAAATAGTTACTGTCTGTGATCAGTAGCTGATCGAGGTCATAGATAAGGTCCAGCAATGCCGTGCCGAGTTTATCCAGCTGTGTGGTTGTGTTCACTTTATCCTTGGCCCAGCTGACGTACGCTGCAGACGATAGTGTGGCCAGATCAGCGTGCACACCGATGAGCACCTGTCGGCCCACATCCACCAAGTCGTAGCTGAGTGGGCCCGAGATTTGCCCCGCGGCTAACCCCACTTGCTGTGCACCGGCCGTCATCAGTCTCCACGCCGCGGTGACGCCAGCCATGTCGTACCCACTGCCAAGCAGCGGCGTGCTCTCTTGCTGCTGCCCTGCGGACCACATCGTTGAGGGGTCTGATGGCTCGGCATAAACGCCAAGCCCTGATGTCGACGTCACGCTAGGGATACCCGGTGAACGGTGCAGTCCGCCAAGGTACGTCTGGCCAAAGTTGTATTGGTAGACGGAATCGCGTAGCAGTGCCCAGGCTGATTGCAGCTTGGCGTTACCTGCTGAGTTTCCGTACCGGTCGTACACGTAGTCACTGATCCAGCTCGGCACGTCGATAGGCTGTGTCGTCCAGCCCGTCTCCAACATCATCTCGTACACGACTGGGTTTTGCTCGATGGCTTCCGGCGTCAACCCGATTCCAGCCATGGAGCTGCCAGCTAGCACACGATCCGACGCTGGACCAGTCGCAATGCGAGTCAGATTACCGCACAGCGAACGGCGTCCACCAAAGTTGTGTAGCATGCACCACACGAACGGCTTTCCGTAGTACGACTCGTACCGACTCCAGATTGGAACGGCTTCCGTGTACAGGTCCAGTATGATCATGCCAGAGTTGGGCACGGCGTCCAGGTACGGCTTCACGGTTTTTTCGTTCCAGAAGCCGCTCAGAAAGAGCCAGCCCTGCATCAGCCAGATGGCGTCCGGGTCGGCGGCGCGCATGCCCTGGAACACGGCCGCGCTGGTGTTGGCCAGGTAGCCGGGGTCTGAGCTGGACGGGTTCATTTCGTTGAACGTGTCCACGTTGTACACATGGTCAGTTCCCATCAGCTCGGTTTGCATCTGAATACAACAGAAATATAGGAAAGCAGACAAAACTCCCGTCAATATGACTAAGATCCGCTGTCTATGAGCAATAGGGCTTGAAAGTGATGACGTCAAAAACGGCCAGGGAGTAGTAAGTTGACATCAGATTTCTATTTTGGATCCAGTAAGGTGTGACTTTGCTATTGCCTCAGTATGTGGGTGCATAGCAACCCACTCATGTCGTATGCAGGGGTGACTTTACTTCGCCACCAGTTGTAACCCGCGCGCCACTAGCCAAATCAGTCAGTTTCACTGGTTACATCACCTTGCTGTGAGTAAGACGGCTTGAAATATGCTTGGATCCATACAAAAACTGGATCCAAGTGGATCCAATTTTTGAATTTTTGAAATTGTTGCTATGCTGTGACGTAGCACTTTCAAGCCCTATGGGGCTATGCCGCTACAGTGAACCTGCAAAAGACAATAGCAGATGCGGCAGCAGCTAATTGACTTTTGCAACTACACAGAGATCCTTTTATCATGGTAGAGATATGATGCGTGAATATGTTCAGAGCTTCTGCAACAACAGACTCACCAGATAGTACCCCTTTGCAAGAGACAAGAAATGCGAATCCGTAGGGTCTAGCAGCCGCACTTTCGTGTACGAGTCATTGAAATTTCCCCAGGCATGTGACTCGGTCAGTTCGATGCCGGGAACGATACGCTCCAGCGCAGCCGGCACGTGACCGGAGAAACCGGACAGCACTGGTGTCATGCCGAGTGCACGCATGCGCTCCAGACTCTGCAGCTGCAGCATGAACTGTGCCTTGCGATTGTCCGGCGTCAGCGGGCCGGCCCAGCCGCGAATGTTGCCCATGCGATTCCACGCCAAGAATGCCGGTCCGCTGAAGTATGCCTGGAGAAACAACCAAAGAAACAGGCTCACTTTGTTTCTGACAAAAAGCTAATATATCCTTTATAATTATCAACCTTCGGTGACAAGAACCAAAACCATTCCACTACCACCATTCAAGGCCTTGAACATATAAAGAGCTTTAGCAGCAGAGGATTCGAGCAGTACAGTATACCACGGGGTCATTATGCATCATAATCGATGACGTAATCGATGACATAATCGATGACATAATGACATAGAACATATCCAATTCAGTTGTTCTACTCAGAGTCTTCGAAGTATCTAAGGCGGTATAGGTTGACTTTAATAGTTATTTGCAGCCCCCTGTCTCGTGTGAATCTCAACTAACCTGCAGTTCCTCTTCAGTCATTCCCAGACTCTTGTAGTACTCTGCAATGACGTACTCCTGACCGGTGAACGACAACGGCAGGTTGATACCGTGCAGCGCCATCCAGTCAATCTCACGTTCCCACCGCCGCCAGTCCCACCATGCCGACGAATAGGACACGGTGCAGACGTTCATGTAGTAACGCCACTTCACAGAGCTGCTCACTCGTACAGTCTTCGGCACCTGAGAAATGGCACAGTCCACACGAGGTGCTAAATAAAGTACAATCATCCAAATACATCTACAAGGGAGCAGCTGGTCAAGGGTAAGTACTTCAGTTCATTGTTATTCCCTCCCGCCTTCCCTCCCTCTCTCCTTCCCTCCCTTCCTCCCTCCCCCCCTCCCCCTCCCTCTCCCTCCCTCCCTCCCTCCCTCCCTCCCTCCCTCCCTCTCTCTCTCTCTCCCTCCCTCTCTCTCTCTCTCTCTCTCTCTCTCTCTCTCTCTCTCTCTCTCTCTCTCTCTCTCTCTCTCTCTCTCTCTCGCTCTCTCTCTCTCTCTCTCTCTCTCTCTCTCTCTCTCTCTCTCTCTCTCTCTCTCCGCATGCATATCACTTACGGCTGGCAGTGGCGATGGCAGCTCCAGATGATCACCAGTGCCGTGGTGTCCCCAGGTGACAGTTGCATTGCAGTAGGTACGCAGGTACCAGTACAGACCCTTCGCCAGGGCCACACCGTTTGTACCGCACAACTCAATCAGGCCAGCTGGAGACTGACGCAATTCAAACGTATCATTCTCCCCCGCATTGGCCTAGCAATCACGACACAGATCACGCATCACACAGTGGATTGAGGAGCGGAAAAAGTAACAGTTGCTGTAACGCAATGCCCAGTCTCAGTGGCTGTGCAGCAATGATATCTGCAGTGCTGGGGTACGAGTGTGTTGAGCATTGATGTATACGTGCATGGCTATGAATTTTGCATCCCTGACAAGGGGGATGATGAAGCATACAGCACTAGTTGTAGGGTTATCACCAGTCCTAAGCATGTTCATGCATGGGATTGAACTCAGGAGCTAGTGAGCATGCTGTGGCTTGGCCTCGTGGTCAGAGTGCGTGCAGGGTTTAGCCGCGGCATTCACACCTTGGGACATAGCATGTATACATGTACGCCACACAGCCGGTATGTTGCCATGCTAGCTATAAGACCATGTGCCGAACCATTGCTCACGAGCTGGACCAATGCAGGTTACCGCTGGGCATGCCAGGGCCCCGGTCACCATTATCCATAGCATCATTGTTGCAACGCTGCACACAGCCTAAGCCAAGTGCTAGGGGTTTCTTTGATTGCTGGAGGAGTGAACGTGTGGCGCGGTTCTGTCCCGAACAGGAATCGGCTAGTCTTAGTATTATGCAGGGGCGTCGGAAGGTATTTTAGTGTGGTACGGTCAGCCATCTGAAGTCTGATTTACTCTGGGGGGGGGGGGGGGGTGGCTGAGCGGAAAATTTTGGAAATTTAGAGCCCAAATCAGTGCATTTTATTGATTCACAGGGTACTTGGGGCAAATAGTGGTACGGTCGATACCGTAGTGACCGTACCGTGTCCGACGCCCCTGTTATGTAATAGCAGATGAATACAATCATGTCCACTGGTCCTGTGAGCATCATGGACCATGCTACTCAGATCGATTAGACTACTACTGTAGTACAGCAGTTCTGGCCAGAGAAATTCGACCTCGTGAATCAAGTAGCGCGGCGTTCAAGTGCACAGAACAGTGTGTGCAGTCCTAGGCTAGGGCTGCGTATCGCCCAGCAACGCTATTTATTCATGAGGTTGGATTTCTCTGGTCAGTACCATACATACTGTATTTTCCCCAATAAATGTACAGTACTTTTATTTTTTCAAAGGTGGTCAGACCTGTACTACTATAGGAGACTGTACTAGTATTGGAGACGTGTACTTTTATTGTTTCTGGAAAGATTGATTGCCTGGGTTGGGTGGCAAACAACATGATTGTGATAATGATGCTGTAAGGCTGTAAATGCACCCAACCATGGTAAGAATCAGGGGACAAAGACACAATGACGATGAACGGGTAAGAAAAACGAAGTAAGGTGGACCCTGGTATCTGTACCCCACTAATGCCCATCATATCATTCCGGCATGTACTACTATTAGAGACGTGTCCTTTTATATTTTCGATCCACACCCAACATGTACTACAATTGGGGACGTACTAGTAATGGAGACGTGTACGTTTAATGGGGAAAATACGGTATGTCCATAGTACTATTCAGTGACTTTTCTAGTCCCCTGTTTCCCACATCCCATCCACATCCACCACAAGGCCTTAAGGATTAGGTGCATCTGGCGAGCTATGTATGATGCCGAGGCCTCCAGGTCGGCTAAGCTTCACAGGTCCCACCCACTCTACAAGTATCTGCTGGAAAATTATGTACTCTTAGTCTTACACGCAGCTTCTAATCGTCCATGCAGCCTGCAAAGAGTGTTCTTTTGCAGAAAACAATTACCGTTATCTGGCAGAGCTGGAACTTGCCCGTGTATTCTTCACCCAGCACTCGCTGTATGACACCATAACCGGCTGCTTCCATTGGAGTTACCGTCGGCACTTCGTCAGCCACTGGCGCTGCGGCTTTGGCACGAGGTCGAGGGTGATGCGGGTCGCGATGGAATCCCGCTGCACTGCCCAAGTCGACTCTCAGCGCGACAAACACCAGCAGGCAGGCAATGCCCGCAAAGGTCCTGTACCCCATGATCCTGCACAAGCCGCACCGAAATTCCGGTGATCAGCAAGTCAAACTGAAAGGGTACAAACCAATAAACCAATAAACTATGAGCTAAACGAGCTCGGAAGGACTGTACCGGCAGTGACGAGGGACAACGTAGCAAATCTCTCCAGCTGCTTTGAGACCTGCTCTCAGCATGCTGGGCAGTGGCGTTAGGAGATGCCATCACAGTTGCCAGTCGATACGTCGTCCGCACAGCCATGGCCTGTTTCTGCTCGTCAATCCGAGTCCCTGTCAGGGCCGAGGTAGCCGTGTCACGAGGCCGGACAGGTGACTGGTAAGTGGTTTGGCATTTCGACGCTAACTGAACCGTCAACTGATATCCTTCATTCACCCCAGACGTCTGACTCATGCTCAGTGCTGCATCCATAAACAGTCGAGTTGTTCTTCGCCGTTTTACTCTCCATACTCGACTCATAGATCTAGTCTCACTCACTGACTGTGACTCGAGCGAGATCTTGCATGGCGCCACTTTTCGAGGGTGCCAGTTCTCCTCGTCCTGTCTCGATCTCCTCTCACAAATCGTAAAAAATAATAATCTTGGTGGTCAGTACGGGCTAGATAAGCCTAAGCGCTCTAGCAGATCAGAAGAAGAAGCGCGAGCTCGATTACAACACACTTGAGCCTACATGTTCACCTGGTACACAGCCGAAACAGACCCGAGTCACACCCTCACACTCGATTCGAGACGCCTGAGTCGATCGAGTCAGGCGCGATCACGTGATCAATGTCATTTCAATCAAATCAAGGAGTCGTCAAACAATGTTCATGATAATGAAACATACCACCGAAACGTTCTTTGGCAAGTAATTTACTAATAGTAATAGTTAGTTTTGGACTTTTGGTGATCACAGTTTCAGGTCGTACCGATCGTCTGTGTATCAGTCAGCAAATTGTTGTTTCGTTATAAATTACAACCTGGCTGTGTTACAGTGATGGATAGGGTATTTTCATTATTCCCGACTACGTTCCTGCTAGTGCTAGTTGCTACGGCGTGTTGCTCCTGGTCGTCAGTGGGTAGCGAGCACATCGCTGGTTCAAATGCGGAGCCCGCAGCGCCCGTGGCTGAAGGAGTACCAGCAATATCTCCAGCGGAGGCGGCTGGTTATGGTGTCATACAGCGAGTGCTGGGCGAAGAATACACGGGCAAATTCAAGCTCTGCCAGATAACGGTGAGACCGTTGAGATAGTTATAATTATGACCTCCATGATCCACAAGAAGCGAGCCCATAATACGTTTAAATTAGGAATGCAAAGAATTATCTGTATGAAGACAAGTAGGTGGAAAGCAACGTAAAGGGTCCGCCGTAAATAACCACATTTTTGGAAACAAAGAATTGTAATTAGGGAGAGGAGGGGATTCGAGGCGTATTCGCTTCATCAATGAGTTGAAGAAAATGTTGACATTTAAAATCGATATACCGTATTCTCCGCAGTATAAGCCGAACCCAGTTTTTTTTTTGCCGCGAAATACAGACATCTCCATTTTATCCCCGTTAATTTTACCATCGTAAGCCGCACCAACGTTTTTGGGGTGAATTGCTGGCGTTTAAAGTTAAAGTGCGGCTTATGGTCCGGAAAATATGGCAATCTGCAAGTATAGCAACGCAATGGTCAGCATACATGCGTATGTTTGTTAGGGGAGGGGATATGAAGAGAAATTACAAAACGCAATCTTGAAAATCTCATATCGGTGCTAACGGGCGGGCGGTCCTTAACCAGCATAATCTATGCGGCATGTTGCTCACTTTTAAGCATACCATGGTATGCAGTGCAGGGGCATACCATGGTATGCAGTGCAGGGGCATACCATGGCATGCAGTGCAGGGGCATACCATGGTATGCAGTGCAGGGGCATCGAACACGCAACAGTCACTACGGTATTGATCGTACATGTACAGTCAGACCTCGCTTATCCGGTCCTCGTTTATCCGGATCCCTCGCCATCCGGAAGAAAATCGTTGGTTACCAATTTACAGCATATGCCATGCTTACATACAGTATGTGTGTTCGATTATCCGGTTCCCTCGCCTATCCGGACAATTTTCAACGGTTGAAAACGGTTGTGTGCGGTTATGCGAGGTCTGACTGTACCACTCTTTGTCCCCAGTACCCTGTGAATCAATGAAAAGCACTAATCTGGGCTCTAAATTTCGACTCTTTTCAGCGGAGCCATCTCAACCCCACGAGTAAATTCACGGACGGTACGTCAGATAGCTGGCCGTACTACCCTAACATAACTTCCGACGCCCTTGCATGTGTCGAGTCAGCGGTTTGTGTGCACTACCGCACAGGTGCTGCTACCAATAAAAAAAATGATGGGCCGTTGCTAATCCCTACCGCCCGATGAGCCTCCCTTTGGACAGGGTCCATAAGAAGAAGCTCGGACAAGTGAAAACCATACTTTGCTGCATGCACATACCGTATTTTCCAGAGTACAAAGCGCACCCAGATTTTTGGCACGAAATACAGTCATCTACCCGATTTATTACCGTCAATTCGCGATCGTAGTAAAAGCAGCACCGGCTTTTTGGGGGTGAATTAGTGGTGTGTAAAGTGCGGCTTATACTCCGGAAAATATGGTAGTATCATGTCGGGACTGCTCTCTATACATACACTCATTGCAGAGAATGTTGTGAGGTTCACACATGCTCCGCTCAATGCACTAGATAGCCTATGTGTTCACTGTGAGCGAGTCCCACATAATAGGCGTGGGTGCGCCGTTGCAAGCGTGCCGCCGCATATGGTGTTCGGTCATGTCGGTCCATGACCAGAGCCAGACCTGCGTTTGGGCACCGTCTCTCAACCATGGGTCTCTGCCGAGATTTCATTGACGGCAAACATACCGTGAGTCAATCAAATGTCAAGTCGGTAGGGAAAGGTGATCTCAGTCCTACAGAGGCGAACAAGCAACCTTTCACCAACTCAACAAGTACCATCAATTTAAAAAAAAGTTTAACCTGAGAAGCTGAAGTCACGCAGTTTAGTTGTTAGGTTTGTGAATGATACTAATGTAGAACCATATGAATTTTTCCTTTCTGTTCTTGATTACTAGGCCAAGCCGGGCGAGAATGACACGTTTGAACTGCGTCAGTCTCCAGCTGGACTGATTGAGCTGTGCGGCACAAACGGCGTGGCCCTGGCGAAGGGTCTGTACTGGTACTTGCGTACCTACTGCAATGCAACGGTCACCTGGGGACACCACGGCACTGGTGATCATCTGGAGCTGCCGTCACCACTGCCAGCCGTACGTGCAGCAAGTGACCTAGGCTCTACAGGCTGTGACATTGGGTCGTTGTGTTTGTGTAATACAGTGTCATGTATACAGTACACTACTTGCATGTGCCAGTTTGCCTAAACTACATGCACCACTGGGACAGCTGTCTAAATGTTAACTCCGGGTATAGCAGCTAGTGTGGCCGGACCACTCTTCAGTCAGTCCACCATGTTTAGTAGTGAGGGGTGCAGCTATTTGTCAATAGTATTAATAATAATGCGTAAAAAAAGGTAAGCTGGTATACTGACCAGACCAGATCTAATGTATGTGCAACACATCTCTTAGCTACATGTACAGTACTATGATATTGTGATAGGAAAGACTCATGACTCACATTATTTCTGAAGGCAGCTGGGTGGTATATCCTTTCTAAACCATGCATTTAAAAAATACTCTAGTTTCGGGTCGTTTGATTTTAATGTTCCACTATGTAATGCTGTGGGCGGACGTGATTTTCATTATGCCCGTCTGTGCTCTTAGGTGCCGACGACCGTACGAGTGAGCAGCTCTGTGAAGTGGCGTTACTACATGAACGTCTGCACCGTGTCCTATTCGTCAGCATGGTGGGACTGGCGGCGGTGGGAACGTGAGATTGACTGGATGGCGCTGCACGGTATCAACCTGCCGTTGTCGTTCACCGGTCAGGAGTACGTCATTGCAGAGTACTACAAGAGTCTGGGAATGACTGAAGAGGAGCTGCAGGTTAGTGATACATGTGATGTGCCTACACAACCACAGTACACAGTATGTGCTTGCATAAATAATAGTACTTCATCTAAGAAATAAAATTGATTTGTGACCCTATGTATTAAACTCATGTGTTTGAATGTCGCTCTTTGACAGGCCTACTTCAGCGGACCGGCATTCTTGGCGTGGAATCGCATGGGCAACATTCGCGGCTGGGCCGGCCCGCTGACGCCGGACAATCGCAAGGCGCAGTTCATGCTGCAGCTGCAGAGTCTGGAGCGCATGCGTGCACTCGGCATGACACCCGTGCTGTCCGGTTTCTCCGGTCACGTGCCTGCCGCTCTGGAGCGTATTGTTCCCGGTATCAAGCTGACTGAGTCACGTGCCTGGGGAAGATTCAATGCAACCTACACGGAGGTGCGGCTTCTTGACCCGACCGACAAACACTTTGTACCGCTGGCTAAAGGGTATTATGAGGTAAGGACCAGACTGATCAGCAATTGGTGTGTGTGGCTGTTTGGGAAGAATTCTATGGGCAGTGTATGTACAAGTATGTTGTTATTAGATATTAATTAAAGCCTTGCATGTTGTTGGTTAACAGCTTGTTACAAGGTGTCCTCCGCCTTGTAACATGCTGTCAACCAACAACACGTATTTTGTTGTACGGCTGTGGTGTACCCAGGCTATGTGCAGGTGTGTATGTTTGGAGTGTAGCCAACTGTGCATCTCGCAATGGCATGTCGGCCTGTGTACATTCATGTCGATTCTGCGAGAACCCACAGTACGAATATTTACTGGACATGGATTCACCGCCCGACGGTGGACACCTCATTATTGACCATATCAGTCCCAACTGCTTTCAATCGACGTCCCATTGAGTTCTGCAGTACGCCTATAATGCCTGCTGGAGAGATGAGTCTGGTGACAAGCATGTTGGTAGTTGACAAGCTCCCCAGGGCTGTACTCCCATGATTTGTATACTGTTGTAATACTATCCGTGTGCAGATGCAAACCGAGCTGATGGGAACCGACCACGTCTACAATGTGGACACGTTCAATGAAATGCAGCCGTCCAGCTCCAACCCTCATTACCTGGCAAACACGAGCGCCGCCGTGTTCCAGGGCATGCGAGCCGCTGACCCGGACGCCATCTGGCTGATGCAGGGCTGGCTGTTCCTGAACGAGTTCTGGACAGCGAAGACTGTGAAGCCGTACTTGGATGCTGTGCCCAACTCTGGCATGATCATACTGGACCTCTACACGGAAGCCGCACCTATCTGGAGCCTTTACGAGTCTTACTACGGAAAGCCGTTTATCTGGTGCATGCTGCACAACTTTGGTGGACGCCGTTCGCTGTGCGGTAATCTGACTCGCATTGCGACTGGTCCAGCGTCGGATCGTGTGCGGGCTGGCAGCTCGATGGCTGGAATCGGGTTGACGCCAGAAGCCATCGAGCAGAACCCAGTCGTGTACGAGATGATGCTGGAGACTGGCTGGACTACTCAGCCCATCGACGTGCCAAGCTGGATCAGCAACTATCTGTACGGCCGGTACGGAGCAGCGGGTGGGAACACTAATCTCCGTGCGGCCTGGACACAGCTGGAGCACGCCGCGTATCAGTACAACTTCCCGCAAACGTATCTGGGAATAGTCCAGAAGTCGCCCGTGATTCCAAGGAACCGTTTAGAGGACGACTATGCCGAACCTCTCGATCCTTCAACTCTAGGCTATGTGAACGGTCTGGAGCTCGGCAAGGGAATTAAACCAGTGAAGAATTACAGTGACTATGGATTTGCGGGCGTCACTGCGGCCTGGCGGTTGATGGTGCAGGGTGCCGTGGAAACACAGGCAAGCGCCGGTGCGATCTCGGGACCGCTCAGTTACGACCTAGTCGACGTGGGCCGACAGGTTCTCGCTGCCGTCCATGACGATCTGGTCACGCTGTCGTCCGCCGCGTTCCTTCGTTGGAGCAAGCAGAAAACAAACAGCAGTGCTGACCTGGCCCGGATAGGCAAGGCATTGTTGACTATTGTGAAAGACTTGGATCAGCTGTTAAGTACGGACACTAACTATTTACTTGGCCATTGGCTGGACACTGCCAAGGATTGGGCAACGGATGATGCCGAACGCAAGCAGTTTGAGGCGAATGCTCGCTACCAGATCACACTGTGGGGACCCAGTGGTCAGATCAATGACTACGCTGAGAAGCACTGGGCTGGCCTGGTGGGAACCTACTACTACGGCCGCTGGAACCTGTGGCAGAAGACTCTGCAGACGGCCGTGGATACTGGCGTGGCGGTGGATGTTCCACGCTTCCAGTCAACACTGCTGGCATGGGAACAGTCCTGGTGCCAGGCCAACGGGTCCTACACGACAGTGCCCGCGCCGGGAGCGGTCAGCCTTTCTCAGCGCCTGCTCAGTACGTGGGCTACCGCATCCACGTCCGGTAAGTACGAGAGAGTCAACAACACGAACGTGATCGGTTTCGACATCCACGCTGGTCGTGCGCTCCTCTCCAAGGACATTGGGCAGATGAAAATGTTCTGCGACCTGGAGCCGTTGTGCGTGGGCTTCCTGTCCACTGGGTATTTGAAAACCGCACTCACCAAGCGCTCCGCTCATCCAAACTGTGACTTGTACGTAAAACAACCGCAGACGTAACACTGTTTGGCATGAGAATGTACTGACCAGCAAGCTCATCCACCCTTGTCAGTGAAACATTTCCAGACCTCTTGTTTCTTGAGGACTCGTTTGTTTGTCGAGTCTGGTAGTATCATTCTGGAGCTCACCATGATGCGCCACATAATACTCAACACTCATTGGCACGACCACAAAAAATGAAATTTTTCAGACGTCGGCACACACACTCTCGGAGTTGCAGACTGAGTACGCACATGCCACCCTTGCAAATGCCACACACCGCATGCGCGGCTGTAGTTGATCTGATGGGAATCCATCCTTTTTTTGGCCAATTTATTCGATGATACATGTACTGTACAACAGGTGAATTTCTCCGTTGGAGTTAAGCTTGTGTTCTCAGGGGCGTCACAGGGTGGCTGGGAGTGGTACGACCGGGGGTCCGGGGGTGTCCCCCGGAGAAAAAAATAAGGATTTTTCGGCTAACAGACCACGTTTTAGCACTCTACAGCCGCAAAGGAGGGTTCCCCTAGCACTTATTCGACAACCCCACTCCAGCTCCAAAAACATACTTCTCATGGATTTTTGGTATTTTCTGTACATCGTAGGTAGCCAAGCAAGGCAAATGGAACCCATTGATTCAATGATTCAGGGCCATTGCCCTCGAAAAAATCGCAAAATCCGAAGTACCAGCGTGCTGAGCGTTCTAGCGCCAGCGGCTAGCTATGCAAAAACGTACATGTATGTCGTGTCCTGCAAAAGTCTGCCGCGTCGCGTACACTATGTACACGCCCGGCCTGGACAGTCGCAAACAATTTTAGTTGTTTTTAGAGAGAGAAGAAGATCCTTTGTTTTTGTTCGGTGGGATTGAAAGATCTGCCAGTGGACCGGAGAGCTACAACAATGGAAGCAGAAGAAAGCGCTTGCGGAATCTTCTCTGTCTTCGTGGCAACAGGACTTTAGTTTGCGAGAGACTTTCATCCTGTCGTCGCGGACGAAATTCTTGTTGCTGCTACCGGAAAACTCGCGGGGAACGAAACGATCGTAAATCGTTATAATATAGGTGAAGCGGGTCGTGTCGGTGAACAGCTGCAGAATATTCTGCCGCCGTGGAGCAGCAGTCCAAACACTTTTCAGCTTCGGAGAATGAAGCGCTTCCCTTTTCCGTTGACAAGCGCTGCGTTCGCGGGTGTAATGCATTTTCGAATCCGCTTGCAGTAGATCGTCAGGAGCCAGAGGTACTAGGTAGGTGTCGTTGTGGAAAGAATATAATTATTATGTTGTAGCTGACAAGTGACATACATGTAGTGTCTCTTGACGTGCTGATCGCCATTGTAACATGGTAGATCTTGGAAATTTTTAGTTCTGGACCCAGTGATTGCCGCCAGCTCAGCTCTGTTTCCGTCAAGTTTGCAGTGAATGCGTCCGTGAGGAATCCATCGTCTGGTTGTCTCTAACCGTGACTCCAACCGCCTATCGTAATGGATAGCCGCCTGGAGTCTTGGGCAATAGCTAGCTGCTAGTGCTAGGCATCAAGTCTGTATGCTCCTTGCAATGAAAGTAACCAGGTAACAGTTGCGATGTTTTGTACAAGTCCGAAGATCCTTGAATTTTTTTATTGCTTTTTCGGATGAATTGGGTGGACCATCCTGGACGAAAAGTGGTACGACCATGGTCGTAGTGGTCGTACCGTGTGTGACGCCCCTGGTTCTTGCACCAAGTACTTCAAGTATTAGTGCACTGTCCTAAATATAGTTAAGTACTATTCATTCGTCCATGTGCGGTTTACAAGCCCACGCCAGAATGGACCCACTGCGCAATGACGTAAAAACACCCTCCACAGCCAAATATGGAATGCATGAGTAATGCTTGTGAGTATGCTGGGATCAGGAGTGCACTGTTCAACACCCCAGACGACCCCCCCCCCCCCCCCCAGGTGGCTGTGAAGGGTGTTTTGGTACACATTACGTCATTGCGCAATGGGTCTATTCGTAGTTGGCATTTTACAGAACTTGATTTCAGATTTTCTGAGAACGCTTCTGCCAGTGGTAATACCACTCTTGCTGGGTATTCTGTCGTCGTGCAGTTTATCTGTGAAACATCTCAATAGGCTCTTGCCTACTAACACACCACAGTGTGTTTCAAATAGCTTCAATTTCAGCCTTGTTACAAGCCAGGTGGAGTATACATGTACGGGAATATTAGAGAGGTTCTGCACAACGAAAGTTCGAACGAAGTTTCGCGACAGGCCTTGCGAAAGTGTGTACGAATTTTCGCACGAACTTTGTGTTCTGCACATTTTCGTAGTTTGCACGCGCCAAGTGCACGTACGACATGACCCAATCTCACGAAACTTCCTACGAAAGTTCATTTCGCGTTCTCTGCAAGTTTCGCGTCCAAAGTTGCGAAAGTTCGTGCGAAGTTTCTCACTTCGTGACGTAGAGCGAAAGTTCGTACACATTTTCGTTTTGCAGAACCTCTCTAATGCCGAGGAAATTGAGTTTTTCAATTAGATTTGTAAATACTTGTTAATGTATCAGCTCAAGAACTTAAACCAGAATGGTCACTGCAGTACATCTGTGCTGGTACGCAGGTCTCGCTCAGTCTAGGTATGCCTGGAAGTCAAACACGACCAGCCCCCAACGTCGATGCCAGCCAATGCACCACTTCAAAATGCATGCATGCATGTGTACTGTGTAGAGAGCACAATGCCGAGGTGAAGCGACACCGCCGCACATCGTATCAGCAGGGAGTAGTAAAATACCAGGTATTTTACTACTCCCTAGTATCAGCCGGATGCTGGTACTGTGAGTGTCATGCACGTCCAGGTGGCATCAGCTGCTCGGCATGCTGCAGGTAACCAGGGTAGTCCTCCTTGGCCGCCTCCACCTTGGACAGGTCCAGCGTGACTACGGTCAGTGGGTCGGTGGTCTCCAGGATCACCTCACCCTGCGGTGACACGACTAGTGACGCTCCACCGCACGGCGTGTCCAGCTGTCCCGTTGACGGCCGGTTTACGGACACCACGTACGCCGCGCCGGTCAGCGCGGCGGCCCGCAGCACTGGCTTCCAGCGTTTCTCGTAGCTAGACAGCGGCGTGGCACGCGGGTGCAGCAACAGCTGGACATTCTGAGATGCAAGGTAGGCTGCTCCGGCCGGACGCATGATGTCTGAGCACAGCTGAACGCCGATCTTCCAGCAAGGCGAGTCGACGGCGGGACTGAAATCAAACGCAACTGGAAGGTTAGCGGATGGCGAGTAGTGGCTGGCCTCCCAGTAACCGGCTTCCTGCGGTAAATGAACTTTGGCGTACTGCGCGTGCGCCACACCCTGACTGTCGAACAGCCACGACGTGCTGTCGCAGTGGCTGACATCAACATGCGAAGCATCCACATCGCGGCTATAGGTAATTGCACCACCGATCAGTGCAATACCAGCCTCGCGAGCACAGCGAGAGAGACAGGCTTGCCGATGGCCATCGTTGATCACCTCTGCATTGCTCACATCAAACTCCTTGCTCACCGCCATCCAGCTGTTCAGGGGCAGCTCGCTGAGAACCGCCAGCGACGCGCCACGTGCCCGCGCCTCTCGAAGGCATGAGAGGAGCCGTGTCTCGGCGCCGTCGCCGAAAAATGCGTCATGGACAATCGCCAGACGCAGCGGGGTGCCGTCATTCGTACACTGTGCTGGCGCTGTCATTGTGATTGAATACCAGCAGTCGGTGTCTTCTTGCTATCCGCTACTAGTATATCACTGTGTTGCACGACCTGTGATGTAATCACCATAGAGATACAACAGTGTAAAACCAAAACAGTGTGGTCTGAATTCCAACAGTCCGTTACAGGGAGTACTTACTAACTAGGGTGTTTTCCTCAAGTACATACCGTAAAGTACCGCGAGAGCGCCCCCACCTTGATTTTACAGCCAGGGAAAGGAAAATCGTATGGCAGAGTGCAACGACGTTTATACGGTGTGAGAACCTTTGATAGTGTACTAAGGTCACACTTAGCATGTTTCTGTGTGGAGCTCGTGTCCGCTCGAAGGTACGGATTGACTACACAACGTGGAAGATGTGTACAAGGTTCGAATCGTATGACGTACAGACAAGACACCACCTCCACAATACGACCACGAAAGGACGAGATGGTGGGGCGCTCTGGCGGTACTTTACGGTACATGTACAATGTAGGTGTATTGAGCCTAACTACACTTTACCTTGCCACAGCAAACCATGTAATGGTGGGCACTGGGAATGCATACATGCATGTACTGACCGTAGCGGACATGGAACCTGTTTTATTAATTAAAAGAAGTCAAGCGGCCGCGGGGCGCTGGCCTTGCAGCTGCGAGCACTGCTGATCCATGTTTGCAGTGTGTACGTGAACTACATCAGAACCGCCAGAAGCAATTTTCAATCGGTCTGGTGTCTTTCATACGTTGTGTATAACATGGCGGGGACGTATGCCCTCCTCACCAGTAAACATGCGTTGGTAGCTACAAAGTTGGCCCGGTGTTAACCGGACCAACCGGACCGGTTCCGGCGGGCCTGTACATTGCATGTACGTGCTAAGGCCAGCCTCGTGGCCCAGTCATCCCATCGGATTTCAATGTCTACGGCAGTACAATGTGTTTACCATACTATAATCCTGCAATGGGAGACCACCTGTCCTTAGAGACCAGTCATTTCAAAGGCCATAGACAGTCGATCATGCATCCACATACATATCCAACCTGTGTACAACGACCACCTGTCAATACGGACCAGTTTTCTTTGCACCACGGGGAGGGTTACGAGTTTACACGTAGTCGGTACTAATGAGTAATGTGATTGGTCATATACACACATCCTTCACACTATAATGCTTTTTTATTGGTCGGGATCACCAGGTGACGCAGGGATCGGAACTAAGTGACTGTGAAGGATCGGTTTGTGATAATTATTATCAGGGCCGGCTACTAGTGTTTCAGAAAAAACATCGTACCTTGATGTAGCGACTAATCCTTCATCAGCGACGCAAAGCACAGCGCGTAGCGGAGTATCATTCACTGACTGCTAACCAAGGCAAGGACGACTAGTCTACAACCTTGTAACTAAGCTTGTAATAGCATGACATTTAGACATGATTAATTTTAGTAGCCGAGACCTTTCCTACAAAATCATCGGCGAAGTGACAAGTCGCTACTATCTCGTACTGTTGTGCCTATGCGACTAGTTGGTGTGGAGGTGACCGCGTTGCGAATGATCGAGGGTGCGGGTCCTCACTACGCGGTATATGGCGTCTCGCGTCTGTCCGGCTTCTACCTATCCACGTACGAGTGACATGACATGACACCGACTCACGGCGTCACCATGGTCACGTTGCTGGCACGTACATGGTGAGAATCACGGGGTGTTTGTCGCGCTGGAAACGGAGCGTTTCTGTAAGTTTGTATCCCTGGTGATCTGGTGATAATTTGGCCTGGAGTCGAGAACACTACAGTCTACATCATGCTCTTTACTTCAGTCTAGATACAATCTTCCTCAGCCTACTCAAGCTCAACTGATGAGGGGTGTCTCCATGGTCTCTAGCACGACAGTCCCTGCCCAATTGCTCAGGACCCTTGCACAAAACGCTTGTAAACCACTGACTCTGTCGCTTCGGCCAGTCAGGTGTTGGAAGTTCCGATCTTACTAGTAATTGTAGGTTGTGCACATGCGCATGAACTACGATTGTGCACAGAAACGATGTACAGAGTGATATACGCAGCCTGTGTTACTGTTATGTCATGACCCCGGTGACCACCAGTGCAAGGAAATAGTATCAATATAGGACCGGTGGAAGCAGTTTCTTGATTGGTCCGGTAGTATCATCGCCTTCCATACTTTGTGTATGATATGGTGGGTACACATGACCTCCGCAGTAGGAAACATGATTGTATTGGTGGCCGAAAAGTTGGTCCGGTATTAACCTGACCAACTGGACTGATTCCGGCGGGCCTGCAATAGTGTCCGGGCCAAATAGTTATAGAGGCTATGCGATTATGTCATCTTTCACGATGCTCTACATGTATATGCAGCGGCATCCCAAGCACTGGTCTGCCACTAGTGCACTCAATTAGTACATTTACAATGACATCATTCGCACAGCTTGTATTCACGGTTCTCAAGCGACGGGAATGAATCATCTAACTCCCCCCCCCCCCCCCCCCCCACCACCACCACCAGCGTCACGTCAGAGAGAACCGATCGAAACGAACTGCACAAAATAAATATTTAACCGTGGGGTAAATATCAATACAATTCTGGCATCTGATTCTGAGGACTGTTGGTGAACTGACGTGGCCGGCTACTACTAGGTGTACTTTGGTGAGCGTTGCTAATAACACTGTGAGAGGGAGAGCCAGTCAACTAAAACGTGTCTAATTTGGTGTACTAAGTTGGCTTCATTAGCTTTATCAGGGACAGCGTTAGTCAAATAAACTCTGGTTATTCGGCACACTAACGATGACCTTGTAGATTACGTGTAATATTCATTGCTCTGGGAAAACATGTAACAATGATGTTGATTTTAAAATTGTACCTAAACATCCCGCTCACGGTGCTCCTACTCGCACTCCTGTGCATGCTGGCGTTGTCGCAGGCTTCTCTCAGAGACGACTCGTCAGCACGTACAGATCGACGCCAGCCTTGGCAGTCGGGTAGGATACGTTCGACTTCAGATAGCCGTCGGTAGTGAAGCCCAGGCATGCAGTATCGTAGTAGCAGAGCAGCATCATCTGCTCAAGGTCGCCGTGGGATTTCAGTGGCGCCGCGTGTAAGCTATGGCCGGTGATCGTCTGGCCGTGAAGTACGATCTTGTACTCCGCCTCGGTTGGCTTCCTCGCCCACGTGTTCATGTAGTGCTCGGAGATCGCCACCACATCCTCACCGCCCGGCTCGGTGCTGTAGTGCTGCGATGACTGGTACCACTGCTCTTCAAACTTCATCTGCCGGTCATAGTAGGCCTGCAAGTCCGGCGGCGTGTTTGTGTGGACGGCATTGAACACGGTGTGCGCCCAGGTTTCCCACCTGGCACGGTAGTACGTCTTGACCAGGCCGGCCCAGTGCTTCTCAGCGTAGTCAGTGATCTCCCCGTGAGGACCCCACAGCGTCACCTGGTTCTTTGCATTCATCATCAAGATAGCGCGTTCCTCGTCCGTCGCTCCCATCGAGTACGCATCCTCCACCCACTTGCCCAGTAAGAAGTTTTGATCATTCGCCAGCAGGTGATCCAGGTCGGCCAGGATATCTAGCATCGGGCGGAACAGGACACTGATCTCCTGACTCGTGTTGGCACCGGTCTGCAGCCAGCGCTTGTACGCACTGTCGATCAGCGTGACCATATCGGCGTGCACATCGACAAGAACCTGGCGTCCGATGTCGACCAGGTCGTAGCTGAACGGGCCAGTGGGCATGCTGTTGGACTGCGCGCTCACGAACAAGCCGGCACTGATCATTTCACGCCAGGCAGCCGTCACCGCCGAGCAGTTGTATAATGACTGGTTGTCCGGCGGCACTGACGGATGTCCTCCGTAATGCAGCATGGCCTTCTGATCCTGATCCATGGTCAGACCATGCGGACCGAGAGACGGGTAGAGGTGCATAACGCCTAGGAAACGGTACGGCCAGTACAGGCTATAGACGGACGACTCCAGAAGACGCCACGCTCGCTTGACCTGCGGCAAGTGGCCCGCGTGGCGGTAGCGATTGCCAACGTACCCGTCCAGCCACGCCTGGACGTCGATGGGCGAGTTGTGCCACGCCGTATCCAGCATCAGCTCGTACATGACCGGGTTCTGCTCGATGGCCTCCGGCGTCAGGCCAATACCGACCATGGAGCTGCCTGGGGTGTTGAGAGCATCGTGCGGCGCGTGAGCAATGTGACTCAAGTTGCCGTTCAGGTCCCGTCGTCCGCCAAAGTTGTGCAGCATGCACCAGATGAACGATTTACCGTAGAACGAGCCCAGGTTCAGCCAGAGCGGCACGACCTCGGCGTACAGATCTAGAATGATCATCTGGGAATCCGGGACGGGACTGAGGTACGCCTGCACGGCCGCCTCTGTCCAAAAGCCAGAGTTGACGAACAGCCAGCCTTGCATGACCCAGACTGCTTGCGGGTCGGCCGCCTTCATCCCGTTGTACACGGCCGCACTGGCATTGGACAGGAACTCAGGATTGTGGGTCGGTGGCGACATCTCGTTGAAATTGTCGACATTGTACACGTGATCCGTGCCCATCATTTTCGTTTGCAGCTGTCACACGTCAGGACACACAACAAAGAGAAACAAACTCTAGTTAAAGGATGTCCAACAGTCCTCACTGGCCAGTCTGCTCAGAAGAAAACAAAAAAAAGAAGGTGCATGCAACCAAGTGGGACGGGGATACGCAAAGCTCATAGGAGCTCATAGGAGCTCATAGGAGCTCATAGGAGAGTGTGTGTGTGTGTGTGTGTGAGAGAGAGAGAGAGAGAGAGAGAGAGAGAGAGAGAGAGAGAGAGAGAGAGAGAGAGAGAGAGAGAGAGAGAGAGAGAGAGAGAGAGAGAGAGAGAGAGAGAGAGAGGAGAGGAGAGAGAGAGAAAGAGAGTGAGAGAGTGAGAAAGTGTGTGTGTGTGTGGGGGGGGGGGGGTAAGGGAGTGCTAAGACAAACCTGTCCCACCCCACCCGTGAGACGCAGAGCAACGTCTCAGTGATACATCCCCAACAATGGGTACATGATTTACCTCATAGTACTGCTTGGCCAACGGCAAGAAGTAAGGATCAGTGGCATCAATGATATGAACACCGGTATAGGTGGAGTTGAAGCCCACCCACCCGCTGGAGCTCCGAGTCTGGATATGCGGGTAGATGCGCTTGATGGCAGCAGGAATGTGGCCGGAGAAACCGGGCAAGATGGGCGTCATGCCCAGGGCTCTCATGCGCTTCAGAATGAGAAGCTGAAGGCTGAACTGCGACTCGCGGAAATTGGGCAGCAGCGGGCCACCCCACTTGCGCAGGTTGCCCATTCGATTCCATGCCAGAAACGCTGGACCAGTGAAGTAGTCCTGAAAATACAACATGGGACAACATCATAAATCCATGAGCACGCACCTCACATGATCACAAACCCGCTTGATTGGCCACACTGCCGTCAAGCTAGGTTAAAAAGGTATGGGACCCATAGTCCGAGGAAAACCGGTGTCAGCCGATTCAGACTGTGCAGCAAGGAAGTGAGCATTGGGACGTGAAGACAGCAAAAAAATCAGCCACCAGTCGGTCCATTCACAATGTGAGAGGGGCGGATATTCTTTGGCATCGGTTACGATCTACTTATAATCCAAACATAAAGACACAAGAGGACAAGAGAAAGTAGGGTTGTTTGGGTACCTCTTGTACACTGCAGCCTGCCCATCACTGGCACACTGCTTCTGTGTAGAATCCAACATCTATAGAGATAGAGTTCAGGGGCGTCGGAAGGTATTTTAGGGTGGTGCGGTCAGTCATCTGAAGTACAGTTTACTCGTGGGCGAGGGATGGCGGAGGCGAACATTTTGGAAATTTAGAGTCCAGATCAGTGTATTTTATTGATTCACGGGGTGCCCGGGGCAAAAGTGGTACGGTCAATACCGTAGTGACCGTACCGTGTCCGACGCCCCTGGAGTACAGTCAGACCTCGCATAACCGCACACATCCGTTTTCCACAAAAATATCCGGATTCGGCGAGGGAACCGGAAAATTGAGCACACATACTGTATGTATGCATGGCATATGCTGCAAATCGGTAACCAACGATTTTCTTCCGGATGGCGAGGGATCCGGATAAAAGAGGACCGGATAAGCGAGATCTGACAGTATAATGCAGTTAGTTTTCAGCTCATCCTGTAGAGTTAGAGACTACTGAGCGAGCTAAGGCTGTGCGGCATTCTGGCCACTCCAAGCTGCTGCCAACAAATCTGGAAATGCCTAGCTAGCTGCTTGATTAAAAGATTAAAAAAACACGACTCGTGCAAAGCACATCCACTAACCTGCTGTTCGTCCGGAGTCAAGCCCAGCTGAGTGAAGAACTGTGCAAGAACATGTTCTTGGCCGGTGAACGCCAGAGGGAAATTGATACCGTGCAGTGCCATCCAGTCAATCTCACGTTCCCATCGTTGCCAGTCCCACCATACTGACGAATAGGACACGGTGCAGACGTTCATGTAGTAACGCCACTTCACAGAGCTGCTCTTGCGCACGTAGAACCCCTTGGACTGGATATACACATAGGCACACATGCACGCACGCAGAAGAGGCACATGCACAATCTAATATAGCCCTAGGCCAGCAGGCAAGCAAGCAGAGGATGGTCATATGCCCACTAACCACGCTGTACTGTATACCTAAACTCACAACAATTCCATATCTAACAACACAGGAACTGATAACAAGATACTGCACATCAATGTGAACAGACGAATGACAAAGCGCGCGCAATCGCTCTAATTTTCTGGTTTTACTTCACACAAATACAGGGTTTTTTTCCTGGCTTTGATGCAAAGGTATCCTGACAGAGCTGCTGCCATCACTTACCCCAGGCAGTGGGATTGGCACGTTGATGTTGTCCCCAGAACCGCGGCGTCCCCACGTCATTGAGGAGTTGCACACAACGCGTAGGTAATGGTACAATCCTCTGGCGATTGCGACGCCCGAGTTTCCGCACACCCACACCTTGCCCGGTGATGGAATGTTCACTTCAAACGTGTCATGTTGGTCGTTACTGATCTGTAAGTTTATACACACGGAGAGAGAGAGAGAGAGAGAGAGAGAGAGAGAGAGAGAGAGAGAGAGACGCACACACACACACACACACATACGTGCACAGAGAGAGTGCAATGAAATGCTCGTTAACATTATATCCTAGGGGACTGGCTAGACCTCATGGCCTTCTCCTGCGATGTGAACAAGCTTACACAGCAGTGACAGCACCGTCAACATATTTTCAAACTTTTGAATCAAGAGGATTCATGGGAGAAACGTTTCTTGAATGTATCCCTCACTGTACAGTTTTCTCGGAGACACTAATGCAATAAAAATCAAGCTCCAAAGTCTGGCCCTCTTCCGCGCCGTCGCTGCTCACGCCTACCTATACAAGCTCCAGTGCCTCCCAACTAGCTCGCCACTGTGAGCAATGATCCCTGCGGCTGCACCAGTGCTGTAAGGGCATCATCGCACTCGCCAGCAGAGCCGGATTGCAGTTTGCCATACCCCAAAAAACCGTCACTCACGCAACAGTGTACAGCGATCATTTCCGTCCGCTGCCACTGAGGAGTGGAATCGCCTTCCTCCAGAGCTTATCACAGGACCACCTGGAACGAGTGCACAAGTACCTGCAATCTGCCGACTGGCATTGGGCCGCTACACACCTGTAACATCACACAGCCGCACAGCTGATTCACCATGGCGACTTGCCCATCCTACCGTGCTGTCACCGTTTACCTTTTACATGTAGTGTGTCACTTGCTCCTCAGTGCTCACGTTCATTTTCTTTTCATTTAGCTTTTTTCTGCCACCTTTCGTTTTCCACTGATTCTTTTTCTTTTCATTTACCTTTTTCTGTTTGGCGCGCAAGAGTGGTGTTGATACCGAGACCCGTGGTCGGTTTAGCCGCTTCTGCCCGGCCTCCACTGCTTCGGTTGCCATCGTGATGTGCCTCTCTGCTATCTCTTGCTGGCACTTAGTTTGCACCATGATGGTTTGTGGCTACAGTGAAACCTGTCTAAGGCGACCACTCAAGGGACGAGAAAAAGTGGTCACCTTGGCCAGGTGGTCTTCTTATCCAGGTTCAGTGGGTCACGTGACTATATTCACAATATACACGTGACATATCATTTTGATCAGTGTATATATCACACTGGACACACCTATGCTACTATGCATGACTCATGAGTCATGTGCCTGGGGGCCTAAGACTAAGAGTAAGACCTGCCAAGTAAGTATCCTGCATGCGCCAGGTGCATCTCCGTTTCCTGCGCTGATGTGTAGATCTTCAATGCATGGTGGATCTTCAATGCATGGTGGACAGTGCAAGGCATGCATGTTAATGTACAGTCTTGTAGCAGTGTGCAAAGCGGTCGCGGGTGGGTGGTCGTCGGTCGCGTTGAGCGAGTGGTCGCCTTATCCGAGCTGTTTTGAATGTGAATGCGTCCGTGACAAGGAAAAGTGGTCGCCATATCCGAGTGGTCGCCATTACAGGCTTTACTGTATCTTGTAAAAAAAATAAAAAAAAGGTCTGCCCTAGCGACGGCATGAAAAGGGCATTTGCAATCTGTCCACTTGGAAAACAAGATTCCGCGCCTGCGGTGATTTACGCAGAAAGTCGCAAAAAAAGCAGCAGCATAGCGATTGATTTTGGCAAATTGTTGTAGGGTGCAAGTCACAACTAAGTTACTTGTGACTGCGACGGATAGTGTGAAAATTAGTCCTACATGTCGCCAGGCTATCGCCAGGGTTAAATCCTCTCAAGTTCGCAGTAAGGGTTGCAGATTCGTCAATACATGTACATACATACTGAAGAAATGATACGGAATGATTCCATTTTCCCGCGGAAATTCCCGCGGAATTTATAATTATAATAGCCCTTTTTTTAGGGAAAAGCAAAAATTAATGCTGGCTTCACTCGGTGCAGAACACATTCCTTTTGGATTCTGGCCGAGGGAGGTGTTGGCCATCGACATCTTTATACCTTTGACTTGAGTTTGAGTGTTCACGACGTGAAGCTAGCTGGATCTCTCGTCATCACGTGATCAAATCTTGTACGGTACCGGTATGGCCCTATGGGACACCGGGTACAGTGGGTAGATGTGACAGGTTCAAATAATTGCTTTCAACCAGTACTACTTCCTGCTTTCAACTAAATATTATTTCCATCTGAAATGTACTCCGCGGATATCATAATAATTATGGATGGTACGTACCGGCAGGAAACAGAATGTGAGCTTCTCGCCTGCTTCTTTGCCGAGGACTCTCACCGCGAGTGACTCTGCTGCACGCACAACATCTCCTGGCTCAACGTGGCCAGTGGCACCGTACACGGCCCTTTGTTCTAGCACAAGACAGCCACAAACGATGGCCAAGAGGAGAAATCCACGACCTGGCATGGTTGGTGAGCCACCACTGACCAACCGAACGACGTGATCTGACCTCGACTGGGACTTGTTTATTTTTTGTTGCTTTTTAATACCTTCTGCACCGCATTCACCGGTGCGCGGTACGCGTAGATTCTACGGCGCGCGGTGGCTAACGCGAACTAACTAACTAATATAATTACGGAGGATTAGCAAGACGAAATTCGCGTTCGCGTTCGCTCTCCAAGGAAAGTCGAACTCAGTGACGGAATGAGAAGGATTTAGCAAACAGACTTCGCAAATGCATGACGTTGACACTTCGTCGACCATTGTGTGCAGAGTCTGCAGTAGGCCTAGCCCAAATTTGCTCGGGGCGCTTCGATATTTTGCCGGCAAATTTTGCTCGATGACTTTCCATATTTTGCTTGGCATTGCCTTTCGTTTCCGATATTTTGCTCCATTTTGCTCCTGCTTTGTGGCAAAAATGGCTTCGAATGAACCGTCTACTTCGGTAAAAGTGGATGGTGACTCTGATGAGGAAAGCAAAACTTATAATGCGTCAGTATTACGGATTTGGTAGCATGATTTCAAATTTATGTACCACTGACAACCTGCACGAGTTATTTCAGCACGACGTTGGCCCAATGAAACCAAAAAAATTTGAATAAAATTGCCAAAACACACCCGGATCCTCTGTAAATTCGATATTTTGCTCGGAATTTGCCAGCAATTTCTTTCTGTTGGAAAATTCGATATTTTGCTGGAAGAATTGCCGGCAAATTTGGGCTAGGCCTAGTCTGCAGACAGTATAGCGTAGTAAATTTATGACTGTCCTGACACGAATCCGCGATTCGTGTTCCGACTACTTTTCCGAACGAAAAATGCGAAAGTTCGCAATCCAGTTTGCGAACGCGAACGCGAATTGCTAATCCTCCGTATGACTTTACTTTTTTTTCTGCATGTGCTGCGCAGCTAGCTGCGCGGCGAAAGTCAGCAGTCTTTTTCAAGTAAGTTTTAGGGTGCGTTCTTAAATTCTCTAGCTTCTAGGAGAAGAAGAAAAGAGAAGTCGAAGAAACTGGGATTCTTCAAGAACGGGTCTCGAAGAATTCGGAGATATTTTGCAGATGTCAAGCAAAATGAAGCGCCAAAGGGGCCGCGATCTTGAGTGCCACGAATATAGTATGCGCTGTGCGTATGCGAAAAGGGAAATGCGTACACTCATGATCAACACGTGGCTTTTAGCCTAGTTCGCATGCGCTGATCCCAAACCGCGGGAATCTCCAAGTTTCAACCACCTCTGAAGCTTGGAGAGCTTGGAGAGCTTTGGAGAGCCTCCTAAAATTCGGAGAGGATATAAGAACAGCTCTCGAACTTTTCGGAGTCTCCAACTTTTCCGAGAGGATTTAAGAACGCACCCTAAGTTTGAGACCGGATATTTGTTGTTGTTGTTGTTGTGTTTATTTCAATTCGCAAACCAAACGGGCAGATCTGCCCAATGAAAAGGTGGCGAATGCAGATCATGAGAAAGCAGTAATAAATGAAATTGGGGACTGATGTAATTAGGATAGAGGTGGAGAAAAACTAAGCCAGCTGATCATCAAACAGGACGTTTGGTACTCTAGGTACTAAGGGTGTGCGGGATCATGCTGGCGCGGAACTGGCGGAGCGTGGAGATGGCACGTATGTCACTGGGTAAGGTGTTCCACAGCTGGGCGCCCCGGAACGCGAGGCAACCCTTGCCGAACCTGGTGGAAGCTGGCGGTTGGCGCAGACCCATGGTGGAGTGCAACCTAGTTGGGCCAGCTGACGAAGGGACTAGGAGGGCTTGCAGATCAGAACTTGCGTGCCCATTCCGAGACCTCCAGACCAGAACGATGAACTTCTGCCTGAATATCTCGGATACTCTGTAGGTGTCCAATTGCAGCAGGAGGGTACGCGCGGAGGTGTGATGCGAGAGTCCGAAAACCGCCCTTGCCGCCCGATTCTGCATGACTTGTAGCCGATCCAATTGGTTGGCAGTAAGAAGCGGGGAAAACGCATTGGATCCGTACATCAGGTCAGATCGCGGATACATGCGAGGCCGAGGCGGAGGAGCCAGAAGATATCGATCGATCTGGCCGGTTCGTGAATGGCAGAGCGGCAGAGCCTGCCAGTATAGGCGTGATTTGCTAATGAATATGCCACGAGATGTGACCGTCGATAATGCAAGCTTGCAACAATACAATGCCATAGGTCGAGGGCGGAGCTAGCTATATAAATATATGCACCATGTGCTCATCATGTGATTGGGGTGGGGAGGGGGTGATCTACGCATGCACGACGGTGACAAGTCCATGAGTGTGTTATGGAGTTTCAATGGCATCAAGCCTAGGACTAGGAGTACAAAGTCATGATGGCAATCTTGGCAGATTCGCAGTGAAACTGAAACCACAACTTACTTCATTGTGTTTAGGGTACCCTGTAAGAAGACCTTGAGTCTGTGGGGACTGCCCTATTAAAATATGAATAAAATAATAATACTCAGATGTTGAGCCATAAATAAATGTAGAAAGGAAAGGGACATATAGATACGAGTTAAGAGTAACTCTCCATCACTGTAACTGGATACAGTCAGAAAGTGCAATAACTAGGCACAAAACTGACAAGAGTACTGAGACATTCGACGTCCTGACACCTACATGTAGCTTCAACACATCTCCGTAGCGCTAACCGACAGCCTTCCAACTTGGAAGGTTCAAGTTGGGACTGTAGCTTTTGCTCGTTTTCATTGCGCTTGCCTTCCCCTCTTTGGTCTTTCCATAACCTTGAACCTTCCAAGTTAGTTGGAAGGCTGTCGGTTAGCGCTACGGAGATGTGTTGAAGCTAGGTGTCCGGACGTCGAATGTCTCAGTACTCTTGTCAGTTTTGTGCCTAGTTATTGCACTTTCTGACTGTATATAGTATCCAGTTACAGTGATTACGAGTTACTCTTAACTCGTATCTACATGTATATGTCCCTTTCCTTTCTACATTTATTTATGGCTCAACATCGGAGTTTCAAATTGCACACCTGATGAGCCGTCACGAACCATACGGCGAATTAAAAAACGTACGTCGTGTGAAGCAACTTGTTTTGTAGTCAACTAGTCCATCACAATTATGTCATGCATGAGGAGTACTGTAGGAGTTTGGCTTTCGGCTTGTACAATTCGTTTTCGCAAAGCTTCCCCTTTCTTTACTAGTCTTATCTTTGATATTTATGACCCACCCAAGTTCACTACTACCAAAGGTAACGATTCTCACTCATTCTCAACGCTCAATAGGACAGTATACGTATCGATTTCTGTATAATGATTTCTATTTTAACGACAGATATTTCCTCGTTAAGGTGGCGCTACACCTTTCCGGCACCGCCCCATGCAAGCACACATATCTCAGCAATGGGTAAACAGATTCTTATAAAATTTTCAGCATTTACTCCTTGGATATACCCGTTTCAGAAACAGCAAACATAAAGCCAAAGATGCCATCTATCTACTGTTGGCATACATGTGACGGATCTGTTCGCAAAATCCGCCGAAAGGTTCGCCTGTAACCACGATATAGAAGACCATGCGTCCTATGCAATACAATGAGTGCCACTGGAGTGTCTCACACACACATGGCAAGACATTGAACCAAAGAAAGGGGACACCAGCAAAACAAGCCAGCAAGTGCAGGAGATTGAAAAAAAAGAACGATAAGCGCAAAAAATAACAAAAGGTTTGACCTGTGCTATCATGAGCATATGAAGAGCAGCCCTCTGAAACTTCGGTTCAATGTCTAGCTAATGCTTCACAGATTTCAAAAATGTATACTTTGTTGGGTCTGCAGGCCACGGTTATCTCAGTAGCTTGGTTAAGAGTTGCGGGAATAGCCAAAAAAAGGGGAAAAATTGCAGTATAATACATGTATTTACAATCTGTGTCCACCACGCCAGCTACTTTTTAGAAGGCCCCAGTCTCATAAGTGAGACCTTCGTCATCAACAGTCTGCTCCTCCACACCCTACCTCACTCTCCTTCGCCTCTTCCTTGCACTCTTCACTTCATCTGAGGATTTCCTGGCTGCATTTTTGGCTTGCTCGCGGTCCAACTTCTCAAGCGCTGTCCGCGTGTAGTGACCAGCTGTCAGGCCCATCGCTTCAAGAATCTCCTCCAAGACCTTGTTCTTCTCGTTGAAGCAAGCAGTGGCTATGGCAACAGCTGTCTGGACAGTCCTTGACGAGCAAAAGCCAGTCTTTGGACAAATCTGCCAAATGAGGCCATTGATGCACTCGTTCCGATTCTGAGTAGCGCCACGCAAGCATTTCTCGAGAAGTTGCCTCTCAGTCAGCCGCAAGTACACAGGCTTGATGACTTTGAAGACTGCATCCGGCAGGCTCTTCTTATGTTGGTATTCAGGGCCACCAGCTTGATGACTCTGCCACTTGCACCAACTATCTGGTCCAGGGGGGCAGAACTAATGCTGCGGCTTGTCATCTGTTGAAACACAATGCATGACCGGTGCCCATATCGCGCGTACCATGCCTTGCAGGTCATTGCCATGTCCACGTCCGTTGGCAGTATACTGCTCCCTGCTGATTTCATGTTTGCTCAGCTTCCTCTGGAATATTGTGCACTGCTGGCAGTGCCGGGAGAGGACTTCGTAGTCGATGACTTTGCCAGTATCCCACGAGATGGCAAGAAACGCTCCATGTAGCGAGGTAAAGCCGCGTCGCATCCACGTTCCGTCGTAAGTGACGGCAATATCAGGGGAAGACGCCAACTCCTTGGCATCCGCAGCTGCACGCTCATGCTGCTGGTGGCAACAACTCTACTGGCCTTTGCTAGTACCTTGGTGTGCTTCTGGTATGCAGAGACATTCATGGGTGCAGGCATATTCATGACAGTGCAGAATTTCACAAGGGATGCCCACGTCCTATCCATGTCATTGCAGTAGCCGGCTTTCTGTTCACATCCCAGCAGTGCCCAGTCTTCTTGGACATAGCCTCACGGCTTTCAGCCTCGCAGCTGTCACAGGCCAGCGATAGAGTTGAAGCCAATCCTTCACGACGTACTTCACATAGTGTAAGGGTGCCATGGCACGCTGAGCAACAGGCACTATCAGCAAGTAAATTTTGTAAACATTCTAAATAAATAATTCGGCTCCCGGCCGTCAGGTAATCATCACCGTCGCGCTCATCTCCAGAGCTGTCCTTGTCACTGTCACTAGATGTCTCACTCTCACCAGAATTAGACTGTTGGACTTCGGTATCATCCCTATCTTCTGACAACACAGAAGAGTCCTCTGCCACGACAATTTTCGTAATTTCACTCGACAATTAAATTATTTAGCACATTGATTTCCATGGAATTTGCGCTTCTTTGGACGACCAGGACGGCCTACGTATGCCTCTTGCCCATAGTGATCAAGGAAGGTTCCACAAAACAGATGAAAGCCAACAAAGCAGCTAAACTGATAAAGAGCTACAGTTTGGAGATTGGAGATTGCTGGTATAAAAATATTTACCAAAAATTTGAAGTACGACATGCGCGCTGTGTGTGGTGACATGCGCACTGGCACTGCTGATGCCGATGGTGATGTCAGCTCTGCGTGGGGCGCAGCAAGGTAAAACCAGGGAGATTTTCAGCCTTTCCGCGAAGTTTCATCGCTAAAATGCCAGCGAAATCAAAGTTACACGCAAAACATGTGTAATGTAAATTCTAATGCGTTAAAATTTGAATTTTTGAATTTACAATTACTATTTTTGACAATAGCGGCCTTTGAAAGTCCATATCTCAAAAACTACTGAAGCAATTCACTTCAAATTTTCGGGATGTGCGGTTGGGACCTACCCAGAGGGCCTGGAAGCGAAAATGGGGTCAAAATCCAAAATTCGATTTTTGACCCTCTGAAAGGTGCCCGAAAGGTGTAGCGCCACCTTAACTCGGTAGAGTTAGCACTTCGTTATATAATTATGGCTTTTACAGTAGTATTGACTTCGTACTTGGTCAGTATAGGAAATAAAAGACCTCGTAAAATACCTCGGCTTTTATTTCCTATTGACCTCGTACTCAGTCAATATTAGAATGATACATATTCATACCATTCATACTGTGGATCATTGACATTAATTAATTAATGCATTGTTCTGACACTTGACAGGCCAGAACCACAGATAAAGACCACTGGCACTATCTAAGCTAACACAAAAGTAACAGTCTGACTCAGTCTCCATGGTCTCTGAGTTACTCTGTTGCACTTGTGAGTTGTGTCTTGTGTCAGTTGTGAGGATGGGCCCTGTCTTGGGGTTTCTGCATCCGGTGCTTTCCCTGAAGAGATCTGCACATGTATGAATCTCCCCCTCTCACCTGGCCTGCACTGGGCCCATGGGCAGCTCAGAATCAGATCTACTGCAGTACGTGCTGCACGATCACGGCCGGCCCTCGAGCCTCGTCGTGTAGCAGGCATGTGCAGTGTAGCTTGTCAGCTGACCAGTCTGTTGTGTGGGGCTAGGGGTCAGCTGTTTTTCAGTCATTACAGACCATGCAGACAGTACAGTATTACCCATTCGATATGTTCACGGCGTTGTGTGGATGTCATGCATGCAGTCTACGTAGATCTACGTGCTGCGCGCGCTACTCATCGTCGCGTCTCAAAAGTAATGCCCAAGCATCGAACGCACCATTCTGCTGTCACATTATTTTCACAGAGACGACCGTTGACTGTACTGATGATCTACATACCGCCATTTCGTTGGGGACTTTCGCATCACGAGGTCGTGGCTAGGAAGACGCGGATACGTGGACAGTAACGTTACGACGTACGTGTTGGATCCATACCGTGGAAGACCCTACAAGAATTATTGGAGATTCAGATCGCCATAACAAGCAGGATCGGACCTGTCGTTGAATGACTCAGCCCGCTCTAAATAATCTCTGAGTCGGAAACTTACTTGACCGAAGGAGTTGTTTGCGCTGGCTTTCCGCAAACGTACTACATGTACAAGAAGAAGAGACGCTGGTTCAGGGTTTGGCACTGAACGGCTAGCTAACGTAGAAGTCCGTGCTCAACGTTCGTGCGACCAGCAGCACCTTACTGCTGCGGTACATTGCGGGCAGAGAGACCGAGACACCGTGTTCTTCTAACTTCTTGATGATGGCGTATGCTAGCATGGGTTCGAGATGCGACCCTAGACCCTACTAGACTGTAGTCGCTGACCGTTGAAACTTCTGTTGCGGAAACAAATCAACAGCACGCGGCCAGGCAGAGTCCGACTGCACCAGCAAGCTCGTCATCCTTACCCCCCTCAAAAGTTCTTTCTGATACAGCAACGTGCAAGCGAAGACAAGGAGCTATGCCTGGCGAATCTGTCGCTGACGAGCTGGCTGCGCGGTTGCGCCTGGCCTGCCTGCCCGACCAAACCGGTGGTGATTTCGACGGCGACGAGCTCTCGCTTTACGAAGCAACTCTGAAGCAAATCAGAGAGACTATTGCAGGAGTACTGAATGGTCGTCGACGAGTCCGAGCAGCGAGAGGCGGCGGTGGCGGTAGTAGTACGGACATGTTCCCACAGCAACTTCTCCTGGACTGCATTGTACAGTCATTGCAGAGGATAGATGACTCCGGGGCAGACAGAGCAAAGCAGCTGAGAACGGCCTTCGGCTGGCTATGGAAACTGGCCAAGAATCTTCTTGTGGATCCAGGACGCAACGAAACGAAAAAAATTCTGGTAGGTAGTAGTCTACTTCTAACTGTCCCTTCCCCCCCCCCCCCCCCCCCCCCCTCTCTCTCTCTCTCTCTCTCTCTCTCTCTCTCGCCTCTTGAAACATATGCTAGGCAATAAGTTCTTCGATGGTGACAACCAGAAAGGATTTATGCCTGCAAAGGCTGGGTGCTTAGAGCATACATCACTTTGTTATGAGGCGATGCGTGATGCAAAGACGGCAAAACGCCAAATTTGCATTGCGTGGATAGATTTGAAGAATGCATTTGGTTCAGTGCGCCACAATCTGATAGAGTATGCTCTAACCCACTACAGCCTTTGCAATTCAGGAAATTAATTTTTTCCTACTACGACAGTCTTTGCGCTTTCGTCGTACAACCACACACTCCCACCTTTAATTACAACATTGGTGTTTTCCAGGGGTGCCCCTTGTCCCCGGTCCTTTTCAATATCTGTTTCCAGCTTCTACTGTACTCACTTGCAGCCCCTGAATTAAGTTGCCTCTCCTATGATTTTAAATCTGCCCCTTTGCAAGTGTCCCAAACAGCTTTTGCTGATGACTTAGGCCTCTATAGCAAATCTAGTGCAGGTTGTCAAAAACTCATTGCGGTCACGGAGGACTTTCTCTCGTGGACCCAATGTATGCAGGCGCCGCCGCACAAATGCAAAAGCAGTGCAGCAAAGCTTGTAGATGGCCGGTGCAAACCTTACGATCCCTGCCTGACGATGTCAGGGAGGATCGCTTTCATTGACACTGCAGAGTTCAAGTTCCTGGGGCGAAGGCTGCATGCTGATTGCTCTGAGCAGACCCAGCGGGAAGACATCCGTCAACTCACTGTATCTCTCATGCAAAAAGTAGATGGCTCTTGGCTTCAAGACCACCACAAGCTATGGCTTTACCACCATCTTGTAGTGCCCAAGCTTTCTTGGTCTTTCCAGGTTCTTGAACTCACACAAGGTTTTGTACGTGAACTGCACTTTATGTGTTTACCATTTCTGAAGAAATAGTCAGGTCTACCTCTATGCGCAAACTCTGCCATTCTTTTTATTGGCAGTCGCAAACGCTTTGGCTTACGCCTCCATTACCTTCCTACGGTGTGGAAAAAGTGCCAGTCCATCAAATGGCACATTCTTCGATCGAGTGGGGACGCGCGCATGAGGGCGCTGTACACTCTGCGTCGGAGTAAGGATGCGAAGCTGACAAAGCGATATGCGGCGACAAAAGAGCTGGAGTGTGCAGAGGCATCAGTAGGTTCAGGGACTCTCCGTCCACCGTCATCTTCAAGTCATCGTGCAGGGTTGGGTGCTCGTGCTCCGAAGCAGCATTTTAAACCCCCGAGGAAGGATCTCCTTCAAACATTTGAGGAGATCAACGCGCAGGAGCAGATTTTGAGGCTGGAGACTCTTCAGGTGCAAGGCAAGTGGTTGGAGTGGACATCGGTGATGTGGCAGGACCTCTCGTGGAAATCCCTTTTGTACGGTGGTACTGGTAAGGATTTGAAATTTCTTCTCGCATCAACCCTCAACGTGCTACCTTCTCCGACGAACCTACGCCGTTGGGATAACACCGTAGTGGATCCGTACTGTAGTTTGTGCCGTGCCTGGGCCTGTACTACGCGCCACGTGCTTGGCGCTTGGCGCGTAGCGCTGGACCAGGGACGTTACACCTGGAGGCACGACAACGTACTCGGGGTCATCGTCAGGAACATGCGTGAGGAGATTCGAATCCGCACTGCTGCAAACACCGTACAAACCGAAAATTCAAATGAGCTTGACTTCATCTCGTTTTGCAAGGCGGGAGAGAAGCCAGTTCGCGTTCAGCCCAGACGGAAGTTGGTTACGACTGATCTCCTGTCAGCGGCCTCAGACTGGAAACTTCTTGTCGACTCAGTTAGTGCAAAGATTTCTTTCCCTAGCTGTGTTGCCCTTACCACCCTAAGACCAGATATAGTTCTGTACTCTACGAGTCGTAGGATTGTATTCTGGATGGAGTTGACAGTTTGTGCTGAGGACAGATTCAGTGTCAGTAACTCGCGGAAGGACAGGCGGTATGCGGATCTGGCCGATCAATGCCGAGCAAACGGGTGGCAGGTCGTTTCTTTTTCGGTTGAGGTAGGTGTGCGTGGTGTCATCCCGGACTCTCTTCGGAGGGCTCTGAAAGCGCTTGGGTTTTCTAATCGAAAAATAAAATTTATTTGTAATTTGTGCAGTAAGACGTCTCTGCGAAGCAGCTACATCATCTGGTTGCGACGTCAACAAAAACACTGGTCGGAAGATCCACTTTTCTGAGGTACTATATGTGGGGCTCCGTTTATTGAGGTGCGTTGAAATTTATTCTCTTTATCTTATTATTTTTTTCTATAATTTCCCCATATGAGTTCCTATCAGTTGCTGTGAACACCTTGAGTGGAGAGCGCTTGCTCGAGCGTTGAACCGGGTTCTTAATCCACCGTACCCAGTTCGCAAGGCTGGGCGGGGTTGTGAGCAGGCTTTTATTTCATCTTTTCTTATTATTTCTGCTTTTCATCTCATTACAAAAAATCTGCGCTTTTTCTCCATCTGCGCATAAAATCTAGACTGACAACCTGCTTGTTAAATCATGCACTTGCTTTCAGGCGTAAAAACCCTGTTGTAGAGGTCTCAGTCCTCATTTGTCAGACTTACCTGTCTTTATAAATGTAACTTTCTCTCTCTCTCTCTCTCTCTCTCTCTCTCTCTCTCTCTCTCTCTCTCTCTCTCTCTCTCTCTCTCTCTCTCTCTCTCTCTCTCTCTCTCTCTCTCTCTTCTCTACACCCATACCATGTACCATGTATACGCCCGTCGCAAGAGAAGCACGCAAATCTGCAAATGCACTGGATGTGCACCCACAGATTTTCTCTTAGAGCAACGATAGTGGCCGAGATCTGAGTGAGACAGATCAAGAGTAGCACCAGATAACTGTCCAATCCACACAACCTGCGAAGCCATGTGCTACACCCATTCCCTTCTCTTCACCCCTCCCTTCCCTTCACCCCCCCCCCCCCTCCCTGCTCTTCACCCCTCTGTGCCTTCTCTTCACCCCCCCCCCCCTCCCTGCTCTTCACCCATTCCCTGCTCTTCACCCATTCCCGTCTCTTCACCCACCCTCCCTTCTCTTCACCCCCCCCCCCCCCACCTCCCTGCTCTTCACCCCTCCGTCCCTTCTCTTCACCCCACCCCCTCCCTGCGCTTGACCCATTCCCGTCTCTTCACCCCCCCCCCCTTGCTCTTCACTCATTCCCGTCTCTTCACCCCCCCTCCCTTCTCTTCACCCCCCCTCCCTTCTCTTCACCCCCCCCTCCCTTCTCTTCGCCATCTCTCACTCCCTCCTCATCGCCCCTCCCTTCTCTTCAACCTCCATTTTCATTGCCCTCCTCCCTTCTCCTCACCCCCTCCTTTCCCTCCCCTCCCTTCTATTCACCATCTCTTCTTCCCCACACCTTTCTCTTCACCCCCTCCCCTTCCTTCTCTATACCACCCCTCCCTTCTCTTTGCCAGACATTCTCTTCACCCCTCCCTCCCTTCTCATCACCCCTCCCTTCTCATCAACTCTTCCTTCTCTCCACCCACCCTCCCTTCTCTTCATCCCTCCCTCCCTTCTCTTCGCCATCTCTCATTCCCTTCTCATCGCCCCTCCCTTCTCTTCAACCTTAATTTTCATTGCCCTCCTCCCTTCTCCTCACCCATACCTGCCAAGTACTGAGAGTGTTTTTTTCTGGATCGCCATGGCAAAATCCCGGGATTTGCCTTGGTTTTACGGGATGTCATATTTTTACCAAAAAAACCCTTTTTTAACTTTTGATGGCACCAACATTTCGATAATAGATGGTTGATGGTGATCATTGGATCACACTTACACATGTTCAAGACTCAAAAACGGAGGTTTTTCAGAGACTGCTCATGGAAGGAGCACTGGGTGATCCACTGGTACTGCAGGCTATGGCGGTCCGGAATCAATAAGGACAATTACTGGCCTGTGACAAGTCATTTGAAGTGTTCCAAGTACAATATCAAGCTTGTTTCTTGTACAGTGAATTTCGGGATAATCGACAGGAATTTCGGGATCGCGGGAGTTCATCCAATACTGCGGGATAATCCCGAAAAAATCTGGATACTTGGCAGGTATGCTCACCCCCTCCTTTCCCTCCCCTCCCTTCTATTAGCGATGTCAGGGTAAATTTTTGTTTTGAGAATCGGGCAAATATTGTAATACCATCCGATTCCTGAAGACAAGTAGAGTATACTGGCAAAGTTTGAAGCAAATCGGAGCAAATATAGTGGACTTATTCCAGTTTAGAGTGCGCGGGGTAAGCGCCGCCATTGTCGAAAAGCACCCTGCATCACTGTACACAAACCAGAACCACACCACACAAAATCGCGGCACAAAATTGGTCTTGACAACAGGGATCGCTGGATCGCGGGTCATGAATAATCTTGCGCACTGTACAAAATGTACATACCGTAGCTGTACTCTTTTCTTTTTTTTTTGTTGCTGCAAACTGTTGGAGAAATTCAAGAAGACTGTTGAAGAGTAGCCGAAGTATGAGTTGTGATTTGGCCATTCTGCGAGACAAGAAGAGTTCGACAAGTAGATTATGATCCTGGTGGTGGTCCGCTTTGAACTTCATCAGTTCTAACACCAATGCATTTGAAACATTTCCGATTCTGCTAGGCAGGGGCTTATCCTGCAATAGCTGCTCCTCCTTGAGTCCAAGACTCGACAAAATATCTTCACCGCCGGTCCCCTTGCTGGACGAAGCGCTCATGATGGCGTTGTGTCCAGCAACGGAGTACCTGTGGCGAAAAATACTGAAAGTCTGGTGCGCAGCGTGATACGCCGGTGAAACTTGGCAGCAAACTAAATTGGACAACGGGGAACACGATGGAACTAAAATCAAACGCGTATCAGGCTGCGCAAGAGGTGAAAACGGCAACTGAACATACGCGAACTTGTCGGCAGTAGTACTCCGAGTTCATTGGGCGCGGCGCGCTCGCACAAACGCGAATACGAAAGTTCATCTTCTATTCTCGTGGCATGACAAATGTCCCTTCTATTCGCCATCTCTCCTTTCAACGAAATCCGATCGAATGAATCAAGCACGCGCCCGGCGCTGTGCAGCCTGTCGTCCTGCAAACACTGGTGTGTTCACTGGTGAAGGGCACAGGCTTGATTTGCACGATCAGATTTCACTGAGCAGCTCTGTAGTCACTACTGGTACTAGTGCAAAATCAAAGTTCGAACCTGGCTTCAGCCACCACCGCTGATTATGATACTCATCCATCGCGGAATCGTAGCCATTGAACGTGAGCGGTCTCCGAAGCTGGCAGTGATCGTCACGCTAAATAATTTTAGCACACTCACCGGTTGCCAAAGAGAAGTAGTCACAGAAACCAGATGACTGCTTAAACCAACGTTGGACGTGTGTTACCCGTTATAGGCTCACGGTGCATCCATTCAGGGTTCTTGATGTCACATAAGTTACTGGCAGGGGCGTCGGAAGGAGGTAGAAAGTGGTATGGCTCGACAGTCAGAGGGGGTCCGGGGAAACTTCCTCCGGGAATTTTTTTCTAAAAACACTCAAAATACCCCTCTCAGAGGGTACATGGTAGTAGATGTACGAGTCATGACGCATACATGCCATGCAGTTCCGTAATCGACAGTCTAGTCACGCGTTACACGGTGCAGTGACCTGACTGGTGCACCGGTGACGGATCGCGGCTCACGATCACGCCTGGTCATGTACAAACTCGATACCCCCATTTTTTTACACCGGATTTGGACGTTCCGCGTGGACCACATGGAGCCAAAAGTGGTACGGCTCGTACCGCTTCCTACGCCCTTGACTGGTATGATGTGATGGGGATGCATGACTGGATAGAGCTGGACAATGCCAGGACGAGTTGATTCTAACATTTCATTCACCTTTTCAGGCTTTTCTGCCCCCCCCCCCCTCATACCCTTGTGCCCAGGCACCAACTAACACATGTACGCGATCGTCCATGCAAACATGCACGTACACACATACGTGTGTGCATGTGTGTGCTAACTGTGTGTGTGTGTGTGCATGCGCGCTAAATCTGTGCGTGTGTGTATGTGTATGTGTGTGTGTATGTTTCCAGCTCTACCAAGGTGTGTATGTGCTCTACATCAGCAAGGTGCACGGCAACCTAGCGCTGCTGGAGCGCATTGGCTACAGGAAGAAGCACGAGGCAGACGCGACTGCGCAGGTGCTGATTCGGCATGGCGATGTAGACTGCGTTGCAGTATCTGTCATGGCTATCAACTTCCTTGCTGCAGCACGGCTCATCAAGCTCCTTGAAGAAGCGTGCAGTATGGCTGGAAGAGGGTTCTCATTACAGGAAGCCCTGCAGACCTGGACTAAGTCGCAAGACGGGCCCATCAGTTCCGATCAAGTGGGACAGCTGATGAGACAGGAGCGGGACTGGAGAGAGGCGGAAGAACGGCGCAAGCGAGAAGAGGAGCTCCGTCGTCAACAGGAAGCCGAACGCGAGAAACGGAGACTGGAGGAGGAGAGAAGGCGACGCGAGGAACGCATTCGCAGAGAGGCAGAGGAGAAACGTAAGCAAGAGGAAGCTCGGCGAGAAGAGGAAAGACTGAAACAAGAACTCGAGGAGAAATTAAAACGAGAAGAGAACGAGCGGAGAAGAAGACAAGAGGAGGAAGAGCTTGCCGAGCGTAAACATCAGGAGGAGATTAAGAAGAGAAAGGCTGAGGCCGAAGCTCACGAAGCTGAAATTCAGGCAAAGTACCGAGAACAGATGCGGCTGGCAGAACAGCAGCAGCGTGACGCTGATGATGCACAGAGAATCCACACGCAGAGAAGCGAAGAACTGCGGAGAGCCTATGACAATCCAGTATCACACGATGATCATTATAGCAGTGCTCAGCTAGATCCAACATCATCCGCCTCCGGTTTGAACCAGGCATCACCTCAGAATCAGCATCAACAACAACAAAATCGACAACAACCACAGCAGCCCATGGGCCATCTGCCTGTCGACACCCCACAGTTTGTAAAGAAAACGGCTCGTTACAATGTCCAGTCAACACCTAATACTGATGTTAGTCAGTTGCCTGTGCGTTACCCGCCAGGCCATGTCTCTAATAATGCGCAGAACGTGGGCAGCTCTAACATGGACGTAGCACATCAGCATGTGCAGGCAAGCAGTCGCCTGCCAGGACCCAGCGATTCTGCGCAGCCACCTCTGCGAGTTGGCTCTGTGGGTGACAATACACGCTCGGTAATGGACGATCTGTATGGTGGTGACGGTGCTGATGTCGCTAACGATGTGCACGCGCCGGAGACCCGTCAACAGCAGCCACCTAAGGCCAATGCTGCTGCGATGAACAGGTCCTTCATTAAGCCTCGCGTCTGCAGTGCACCTGTCAACAGCGTGGGTGTGGACGGAAACAACAGCGGCAGAGTCGCAGACGTGCACACTGCACCCCACCAAGGACCCGACGCGGCGTTTGTAAGCAGAGGCGGCGAACACTGGAGCGGGGAGCACGCAGGGCATGGCGTTGGCACCGGCAGTGAGCATCGCATCGTCCAGCCAAGAGAACTACCAGCATCACAGGGGTCATCCGCGTACCAGTCTGAGCAGCAGTACATGCGCTCACATCAGCACAACGAACGTGCTCATGGCCAGCGATCCAATCAACCCGTGCCTACCCCACGCGCCCAACAACCTAATCCATCTGTAGTAGCAGATGTCGCAGCAGTTGCTAAAGGCCACGGACAAGCAGCTCAGTTACAAAATCTACCAGTCTCCCATCCTAACGGTGTACCCTATGAAAACAGCCGCACTCAGCGATTCAGTGATACCCCAGCCAGTCATCAAGTTGATAACAGAAAACCGACTGGAGTCTTTGTGTCAAGCAACATTGCCACTGGGGCTGCTACTGGTGCTGGTCCTGGCATCAGTGCTGTTGATATGGGTAGTGCAGGTCCTGGTGTTGAGACTGCCAGTGCTGCAGGTAGGACTAGCGAGGTCGCTGCGGCCGATGGCGCGGGTACTGGCGCTAATACTAATGTTGCTGCGCCCGGTGCTGGAGCTAGTGATGTGACCGGGGCCCGGCCTGTAGCTGGAGCACCTGCAGTGGAGCAGACTGAACAGCGTGGTGATGATGAGGAGGGGCGCCGACGTCGTCTCGAAGCACAGAAACTCGTGAATGCCACTGCCGAGCGTATTGCCGATGACGCAAAGAGGCTGATGGAGAACAGCGACAGCGAAGACGAGTTGGAACTGCCTTCAGCATCCGCTGCACCTAGCGCAGCCCGGTCCTGTCTCAGGGCCGAGCAAAAGCACTCCGGTCGAGTGACTCTGACCACTGAGGATGATCACGATCGACCGCACAGTGTGTCACATGCCCCGGGCAACATACACGATAATGCCAGTCACATCAGCGAGCAGGCCAGGAGACTGATTGAGGATTCGGACAGCTGCGATCCACTGGCCACCCTGACGGCTACAGTAACACACAGTGGCCAGAATGCGCCAGGCCGTGTTTCTCAACCTGACCAGACTTCATCTGGATCTGTTTATACAGCAACGCATACAATGCCTGGTCCTGGACAACAAGGTACACCCATATACAAACCACAGCCAACAAGAGAGGCTGGCCCGAATGTAGACACTTTATCCCGGCATCAAGGCAGTAAGGAGGCGCAGAGCGAAGGTCTCAGTCTCGATCAGGCCACTGCTGCCAGCACAGCCCCTGGCTTAGGCAAGACATACTCTGGCTCGGGCAACACACACCCTGGCTCGGGCAAGGCTTTGCTGGCGGCATCGCTGAGCAATTTGGACGGGTCACGCCAGCAAAGAGGAGAGACTTCATCGTCTGACTTGACCAGATCAGCAATATTTACAGCAGACAGGGCAGCAGGAACGCAGCGGGAGTCAGCGACAGGTGGCTTGTCGTCGAGTAGTTCCCGGTCTTCCCCCGCATCATCAATTGCCTCGTTCTTTGTCACTTCGAAATTGGAGCCGGCTGGCTCGACTGGCAGAGAGCAAATTCCCCCGGAGCGCGATGCATCAGCGTTGGCAGGCTTCATTTCAGGTGTTGTAAGTTCGACTGGTGGTGACCGGCAAGGGCACTCTAAGCCTACTCTTAACTCTGAAGTAAGACCCGAATTATCAGCCGGTCTGGACAGCCATGTAAGTGGTTTGGATAAATCCACGCCAGTGGCCAAAGAGCGTAGCGTTCTGAAGAGCCGCGATGTGGACTCGAGCATGCGGTATTCACCGAATGCACGCAAGCGGGAGCACCAAGCCAGTTCGACCGCACCGGCGCATGCTATCGCGGGGAAAGCTAGCGGAGGAGACGACGAAGACGGCGTCAGTGATGAAGTCAAGTATCAGGCGCCTGCAAACTTGACGAATGCAGTAAGAACTACAGCTCCGGATTTTAAGAAGGCTGCTGTAACATCTTCAAGTGGTTATCAGCTGGAGTTACAAGAGTCGGGAGTGAAATGCCCCAGTCGGAAGTGCGGCTATGAACTATCTAGGCATGAGATCAGTAAAGGCTGTAGAGCATGCCCTATGTGCCACCTGGATTTGGGAATGTGAAGCGGAGGAAAACGAACCACACGCCTAGTTACAGTTTGGTCTACATATTACACATCGTGTTCAAGTGTTGAACGACGAACTGAGGGGAAATGAGCTTAAGGTTATGGCCGATCCGAGATGCGGTCATGGTCACCATATTCCATTCTTTCATCATGGTTCAAGTCTGCAATGCAGGCACCATGTTCAATCCTTTTGGTAGTCTTATCAGTATTCCCCAATGTCCACTGCCAGGAGTTCTGAATCTCTCTCTCTCCTCTCTCTCTCTTTCTCTCTTCTCTCTCTTTCTCTCTCTCTCTCTCTCTCTCTCTCTCCTCTCCTCTCTCTCTCTCTCTCTCTCTCTCTCTCTCTCTCTCTCTCTCTCTCTCTCTCTCTCTCTCTCTCTCTCTCTCTCTCTCTCTCTCTCTCTCTCTCTCTCTCTCTCTCTCTCTCTCTCTCTCTCTCTCTCTCTCTCTCTCTCTCTCTCTCTCTCTCTCTCTCTCTCTCTCTCTCTCTCTCTCTCTCTCTCTCTCCCACTCCTGTCCATCTATTTCATCATTCTATGTAGGACCGAATTGCTAAGCTACAGAGCGAAAACATTGCAGCAAGATGCTCTGAGGGAAGACACTTGAACCAAGCCTGATTCTTTGCTGCACACAGCAATCCCTGCATCCCCAGTGCATCTATATCTACCAACATGAAAAACTATGCCACGAAATGCTTCCTACTTCTTGCATACATTTATCCAGTTCCAGATTTCTTTTGCCGATAAAGGTGTTTCTTTGCAATGCAGGTACATATACATGTACATGTAGCTTGGTCCACGCAGATGTATTTTGTAGACAATGATACTGTTAATTACCATGGAGGACTAGTATTGCATACCAGGTATAACGTTAGAATAATCGTAAAAGTAAACAATGTGAATGCAGTGGCATCGTTGATGATGTTTTTCCATCGACTCTCAGGCACACCCTGCTGCAGGCTTGCCGGTGTGCTTATAAGGTATTTACTTAACGTGACCAGGTAAGTGTTACATACCGTGACTTGCCTACTACGCGTATACGTCGGAAGTAGGCTTCCGTGTAACGTTTTAAAATGTACTTTTGTTTTGTAACTATAAAATAAAACTAAGACTTTTAGTGTCGGTTCTTGAGAGAGATTGATGATGGAGAGATGCGAGATGGAGACAGTGGCTGCTGTAAAGAAGTGCAGGTAGCGGGTTATTCAATCGTGTAGGTATGCGGCCTCTGAACCGTCAGGGTCGGAGTTGTATAAACACGGTCTACATGACAGCGAATGCATACCAGGGAGAAGTAGAATACCACTCCATACTCCATGGTCTATACTATAGTCTAGAGGTTATACTTATACAGTCAGATCTTGCTTTACCACACACATGATCCGTTTTCCACAAAAAAATATCAGGATAGACGAGGGGACCGGATAATCGAACACACACACTGCACTGAAGTCTGTATGTATGCATAGCATGTGTTGTAAATCGGTACTAGTAAGTAGTAACACATGCCCACAAGCGGTTCCGCGGTATACTCAGTACCCATAAGCGGTCAGTCCGGAATACCACTGACATGACTCATGACTTGTGAGTCTTTATGATCAAGAGTCGACTAGTATAGTCGGTCCTTAACCCTGGCCTGGGGTAAATCATGGTTTATGGACTGTTGTTTTGTCTTCTTTTGCTCTGAAATAACACTTGCCCCCATACCATAAGCCATAACCAGGGGGTCGGATTTCAGTTGCCAGCACTGTACAACAGATCAGTACTACAGTTTATCACTCCCTTGTATTGACTCACATAGATTTTTGCCATACCTAAGTAGTCAAATATTCCTGCATATTTCACTCCTTAGGGCTATATTGACCGCTTATATTTGACTCCTTTTTAGCGATTGAACACATGCTTTGGTCAGTCGTGATAAATGTAATACCTATTGACTTCGTACTTGTACTTGGTCAGTATAGGAAATAAAAGACCTCGTAAAAGACCTCGGCTTCGCCTCGGTCTTTTACTCGGCTTTTATTTCCTGTATTGACCTCGTACTCAGTCATATTAGATACTTATCACTCTTCTATATCGACCTCCACTAATTCTCGTGATCCTTGACTGGTCCTATATTACCCATATCGCCGCAATATCGACCGCTTGTATCGACCACTTACAGGCATTGTAAACTTTCGACTTTGGAGGGACTTAGAAATTTCTCTCCACTTCAAAAAGAAGTCTATAGTACAAATGCTATACTAAAAGGTTAAAATACATGTACACATGTAGCTCCTAAAGGTTCAAATTTTGGGGTTATGGCAAAGGAATCGTGATAAATAGGATATTGACCTCGACTTTGGTCTACATGTATATGGGAAATATAGGCCTCGTAAAAGACCTCGGCGGACCTCGGTCTTTTACTCGCGCTCAGCCTATATTTCCCATATACAATGTAGACCTCGCCTTGGTCAATATCCTATACATAGTAGGGCATAGTGACATACAATGATACAGTACTCAGTAGGGAGTTGCTACAACAGGAAGAAGGCTCTGCCTCTTCCGCCGGATCTTACCATTGCATGCGGTGGTGTCGATATTCGACCTTCTGCCACAGCGCGTTATCTTGGCCTCATTATTGACCAACACCTCACCTTTGAGGATCAAGTCAACCATGTATGTACATCTGTTTATAAGAAGATAGGAGCATTCCGCCGCTGCCGCCGTACAGTAGACCACACAACTAAGCGAATATTCTATTTATCCCTCATCCAATCCACTATTGAATACGCCAGCAACTCGTATGCTCACTGTCTTACACCATCTTTATACTCTCGCCTTGTTACTTTAAGTCATATCAGCATGAAAAAGGTTTTTGGTCTCCCTCGCCGTACCCCGACTGTCTTTGTTTTGCGGCACGCTAAGTTATACTCCCTCGAATCTCGTCTCAACTTGAGGCTTTTTATTTTTGTTTTCCGCTGTATTCATCAGCTTACAAGTCCTCTTCTTTCCTCAATGTTCACCCTCCAGTCGGCTGCTACTTGCACCGAGAGGCGCACTAGAGGGCAATCATTCTCTTCACTTTCTTTGCCCGCTGCTACCACTAGATATGGCATGTTCTCTATTTCTTTCCTTGGCGCTGATAGGTGGAATTCTCTGCCTGTCTCGTGTCGTCAGGTTGAGCATCTATCCGTTTTTGTTTCGCTCTGTAAAGAGCACTTAGGGTTCCCTGTAACAAGACGGCAACGTCTGTAGGGCCTTCCCTATCAAAATAATAAATTCTACTACTACTACTACTACTACTACTACTACTACTACTACTACTACTACTACTACTACTACTACTACTACTACTACTACTACTACTACTACTACTACTACTACAACCAAGAGTCCATATTATTATTAACCCCCCCCCCCCCCCCCCCCCGGGGGTTATGGACTCTTGCCACAACCCGGATATGAGCGGGGGATTGAGCGCACATGCCAGTGATGCCACGTCCACACAGTCCGTGCGCCAAATTCAAAAAAGTCGTCTAGAAGTTGCACTTTTATTTGCAACCACGGGAAATTTGAGAGGTCTGGAGAAGAAAATTCTCAATGGGACTCAAAATTGACAAACAAGACGACGACCAGCGCTCGAGCATAGTACCTTTTCGCCATTCCTTCGTGCATGATACCCATTCTAATTGATAAACACTACCCTCATGTTTCGTTTCATGCGCAACGGACGAAGCGAATTGTCTTTTTTCGTCCACGAAAGAAAGTTAAGGAAATTGTCATCTTCGCGACACCCTTCGGATTATTTAGTGGGGCATTGTGGGCCAAGGGTATTTTTTCTTTTTCTTTACAACTGTCCCCAGGTACTGAGACGGCGCTGATATCCTAGAAGTTCTGTTGGTGCAAAATGCCAGGTTACTGACTTATGGCGAGGTTTGTCCACCCAAAAATATGGGAGATTTCTTCGATAACATACACACATAATACAGTGAATGGTATTGCAGTCACTGAGTGGGCATCCAAAACGGTTGAACCAAACAAATATGGTATGGTACCTAGAGGCTAGGCACACAAAAATCACTCAGGAATTGGACGCAAGTCCCGGGGCCTTGGTGCGTCATTACACCCGGACATAAAAATGTTTGCCGGCGCACGGCTTTTGCTTCGCCACTTCATACAAGTTTACGCACTCACTCAATTCGAAAGACTGGAACGAGACCAAACCGAATGTGACAACTAAGAGCGAGTTGTGCATTCGTTGGAACAACGTTCGGGCATTGCGAGAAGGATATCAGCAGGGTCCAACAATGGCAGCAACAGCACCAGGTGATGATGGAGTACCAAGGAGCTTGTATCATGCACATTACAGTGAGCAACAAGAGAAACCGTACTGTGGTACGTGAGATCAGAGCCTGGGCAGGATGATCGACACTGTACACTGTGCTACAGCGCCTCAATTGTGCGAGAGAAAACAAACAGACCAGCAAGCACAGATCATGAACTGGTACACAACATTGACAAAGCACAAACCGCACAGCAAAGTTACACGGCATAGCCGAGCGTTTTGTTGCCAATGAATTGTTTGAGAAGGAAGCAGTATTCCTTGTAACATTGCATGGAGTATACGAGAATGCAGAGTCAGAACCAGGCGTAACAAGGCAAGACGGCTACTGTACAGGGGACAGGCTTGACGATCACTTGCATACTCGCAATTTTGGTACCAGGGAATTAGGCATCACGTCATACCGAAGTGACTTCGACACGCTACATTGCATTTATAGCTGTACGGTGAACCTGTTACACGAGCTTCTGTGGAACAGACAGCATGCCAATGACCTGCAAGCACCAACAAACGCAGCCGGTAAAACAAACGCTACATAACTGCCCAACATAAACTTGTACATGCTGATAAGAAGCAAGAATGTGCTTGATGTTGGAAGTTATGCTCGCATATTCAAAAACATGCATGGAAAAACATCAATGACATTGTTCACGAATACAACAGATACATCATACAGGGAGAGTAAGTAATCCTTCCTCCGTTTTGTATACGCGCGCGCGCGTGGTAGATAAATCCGTTCGGCATGACTTTCGATCGAGGTTGCGTTCACCGTAGGGATAGGTGAACTCGAAGCCAACACCTCTCGCTTTCGCTCTACTGCCCCTTTGGGGCCGATGCGATCCTTGTGCCAAGTTGTGGTAGTGGCTCAACAGAACAAGACAGGTGTGTGTGTGTGTGTGTGTGCGCGCATGTGTGTGTGTGTGTGTGTGTGTGTGCGTGTGTGTGTGTGCTCGCGCGCGTGTGTGCGTGTGTGTATGTGTAAGTGTGGTTTCTGAACTTTTCTCACAATCGTATAAGTTTCATTTTTTCGTGAAAACCCAGCTACACTGTGACCGGTACAATCGCATGTCGTTTATCTGGCGGTCAGTCACATGGCATGTCGGGTATCCAACAGCATCGCACTGACAGCTTATAGACCTTATATTTAGTATTAATTTTATAGTCCTACTTCAAGTAAATGTAGACAGTCAGCATCATGAAAGTTGCCATTACGTAGAGTTAAATACAAGCCAGTCTCTAGAGATGAGTACGACTGTCTCAGGGTAATACTAGTGATAAATACAGGTACTTCGAAGTACTGTCTTTTTGATCTGTTAACACAAGATGGCTTTGTAGCTTCAGTCGTCCAGAATATTCATTTTATTCCGCGGGTGCCGCATAATTGACACGCAACTGTACTTGTGCAAGTCTCCAAACGCTACGTAATTGGCCGACATTTACTTGTCCACGGTGATGAGAAGCATGGCTCCTAATTTTTAAATCATGAAAGGATTACATGCGCAGGTACATCCACACAATGTGCACTATCCTGAAGTCGTGCGCAAATATTCAAAATCATTCACCGAACACGGAGAGGCGCACATACCGTAAAGTACCGCGAGAGCGCCCCACCTTGATTTTGCCGCGACAGATTTCACAGCCAGGGAAAGGAAAATCGTATGGCAGAGTGCAACGAAGTTCGTACGGTGTGAGCAACTTAGTGTACTAAGGTCACACTAAGCAGGTTTTTGTGTGGAGCTCGTGTCCGCTCGAAGGTACGGATTGTCTGCAGAACGTGCAATAATATGTGTACAAAGTTCGTGTCGTATAACCTACAGACAGGAGACCACCTCCACAATACAACCACGAAAGGACGAGATGGTGGGGCGCTCTGGCGGTACGTTACGGTACATGTAAATACGAAGGAACCACATGCGCAGCAAGGAGATAAGTCATTACTTTACTTATGAGTTGATGGATAGAAGTTTCCTTTCAGCTGACCATTACCACTCATGAAAGCAGTAGTGAGTGCTGTTGTTCTGATTCACAGGTATATATTCGGCCCTTAGCGCAATGTGTTTTCGAAGCTAGGCACACGATTTGCATGAGGAAATCATGCAAAGATGTGGCATAAGGCCCTACAAACATGACCTAGGTAAAGGGATGCCATTTTATGCATTTGCAGTACTTTGGCATGGGATAATTTGTGGATGATTGTGTTGATCAATTTCACATAATTTCACGACAGGTCATAGTTTATTTAGTGGGGTGTTGTGGGCCAAGGATCTACGACCATCTCTTTTGCATTTCGAACAAGTAGACACTTTCAACAATTCATACAGAAAATGCCTTCAGTGCAAAACATACCGTTCGGACACACCAGGCAGTCCTTTCCAGCCTTAATTTTCAAGTGCAGACGTATCCACGATGACCTTCGAGTGAACTGCGGCTTGGAACACTTTGAATACGAACCACACACTCAAACTAACTAGACCACCGCATAGCTAGTGTATTCACGGAGCCAAAGAAGTCTCCTTCTGCCCCCACAGGGTCTTGGTTAGTTCTCTAGAAGGGACGAGAGCCATACCTAAATTCAATAAATTCTCCAATTCCAAAAGCCTCAAATGAAGGCGTCTTGGTGACTTCGTTTCCCGCGGTTGCAAATAAAATCAGCCCTTGAATTAGGAGGTTCTGCTATACGTGAAACGTAGAGAAATCACGTAGAGAGCAGGTGTCTGGGTTAGAGTCTACGGCTTCGCGTGTTTTGGCTCCAGATTTCTACGCGGAGATGGGGTTCTCTACGTTGTGGCACACGCAGAGAAAATGCGTACGCATTTGCTGGGTATCGATCAACTGCATGCAGAAAACTGCCAAATATGGAAGGGGAATTCCCAGTACACATTCCACGTGACTTCTCTAGGTGAAACGTAGAGCAGAACAGGATTTCTTTACGTTACGGGAACGCGAAGAAAGTTCGCGTGATTCTTTGCGTCGCGTTCCCAAAACGTAGAGCAGAACCTCCCTAGTACCCCTACACGTACACGTAGACTACGTACCGGTAGTCCGGTACACGTACATGCGGCGAACCATGACATCATAGATACACTCGGTATATCTACAAACTGCAGGGCTAGTACTTGTACAGAAACACGTGGGCGCCATCTTGGTTCACGTGACATGTGTCACACCATGCTGTGTACAGGGAATCTTGCCGTACTTCGCGTCGACTCTGGCCTGTTCAAATCCACGCAAGTGAGCCACAGTTCTCTCTAGCAGGCTGAGATTTTGCAGGCACCGAGTTCAGATGTGGGCAAAGGGATTCACCGAAGGATTTTTTGATTTTCGCAATTTAGAATTCAAATAACACCCTCAAACTCGGTAAACGTGTCCCACCTCTAGGATCGTTTTGGCGAAATTCGCTTCGGTGAAAGTATGGAGCATCTTCTACTGAAAATTTTGAGCCATCGATTGTCAAAATCGGCTGATGTGGAGCTCACTTGTGTCGTTTTGAAGGACGCCGCGCCACGCGACTTGCGCTGGTTCTTTCACAAACGGAAGACACCAGTCAGAACTGCAAACTGTGACAGAGTCAGTGCAGTGCGCACGGCAAGGAAAAGAAGGAGACGTGCATTTTCCATTTGTTGCACTGTGTCCTTTGCTTTTATTGTTCACTGATACCATGTTCGCAAAATCTTGAGCTAGAGAGAAGACTGACTTACAATCTTATTCATCTAGGCTTCAGCGTGATGCACGTATTCCAGACCATAGGAAATATTGGGAAAGGAACCGGGAACCACGAGAATAATTTTTCTGGAGCGAATCCAATTATTACCATGGTTCCTTGTTCTTGAACACCGCGCTCCACCACATCGTCAAATGTTTCTGCGAGGTAAGGATTTCAGGACTACTGTCGGTTTGTTCGACCTCGGGGCGATCTGATCTACGTCCAGCTGGCCATGATACTGAGCCGAACTGGCCACTAGTTCGCTTCTTTCTCGACTCGGGATAATCAAGCCGGTCAGAGTGCGATTTCCTACCCTGGATGCGATCCATGGTGCGGACTGAAAATAACTACTGAACACCTCCTTGTACAAGCACTGACATACAAGACCGGTGGTGGATACAAACTGACCACAGGAAACCCTAACAGCACCCGCTCTGTCAAAGAAAGTCGAAGGGAAGCAGTTCGAACTAGTTCAAGCACCACCAAAAAATAAAAACTAGCACTTGCTCTTGCAGCTAGGTCAAAGATCTGTACTGGCAAGTACACTTTTGCGCAGTCGCGACCCCGCATCACGTGCGGGTATCTGATGACGTAGCGTGATTCAAGATGGCCTCTGACGTGTTCCCGTTTTGTGATCCCAAATACCAGCCCTGATTACTGATTTGTAGTGAAGATGACGACGTCGACAACCCATCACCAAAAAATACAAAAAAGTGAAAACCTCAGTTTGAAAGAACATGACTTGATACGATGGGCACGACGAATGTTGTGGATGGAGCAAATAATTTCATATTCAGCTCATAACTTTGCTCTGCATCCTTGCTACTTGCAGGCTCCGTGTAGCCTGGACAGTGGAAGAAGGATTCGAAGGCTGATAGAATGCTGGTATTGTTTTTAGTTGACGATGCAGCAGCAGCAGCAGCAGGAGAAGCAGATGCAACCGAAGACTAGGATATGGAAGGTTCGCATCAATGCACGAAAGTTTCCCAGTCTCGTTGTAGGCTGTTGGTGGAGTTGATTTCCTCAGTTCACTGATCCATGCCGTAGTGAACAAGGCGCTGTAGATAATAATAGAAAAATGCACCCCAGAAGTAGGTACTGCAATGCTCGACCTGAATTTACACAGCTAGCTAGCAAGCACGCTGGTTTCAACGCTGCGTCACACGGCGGAAAGAGGATCAACTTCAAGAGTGAGCAGTTCCAACGCGAGCTGACGCGTGCTCTTCTGGAAGTGGATTTCGGCCTGCAAGTTGAGCTACCGCATGACCGTCTGGTGCCTGCCGTGCCACAAAGACTAAACTATCTTCACTGGGTTGAGGATTTAGTGACTGGTGGTGATGATGCTGCTGGCCACATTCCTCGAGGTAGCACTGTACGAGGAGTTGACATAGGTGAGAAGAAGTGCTCCTTGAGCTTCGCCATGCTCCGGTTCTGTGAAAACTTACTTGTGTGTGTGTGTGTGTGTGTGTGTGTGTGTGTGTGTGTGTGTGTGTGTGTGTGTATATATATGTCCGTGTGTGCGTGCGCGCGCGCGTGTGTGTGTGTGTGTTTGCGGGTGAGTGAAAAAAAGGGAAAAAGAGAGGAGCCATAAGTAATAATAGAAAATAATAAGGACGGGTTACGAGTTACGATTAACTGTCCGTAAAAGTAACCAGATCATATACAGTCAAAGAGTGCAACAGCATGCCAGGGAGCACTGAGGCACTCAGTGGACAATCAAGTTGTTGGCAAATACACCATTCCGTTTGTACTTGTACGCGACTGGACGTGCATACCTGTTTTTTTTTTTGTGTTCGCTCACTATGTGCTTGCTCAAGGTACCGGTGCATCAGCAATTTTCTCTCTGCTTGCTTCTAAGCTGAATGGCTGGTCCATGGTGGCCACCGAGGTGGATAGCACCTCCATCGACTATGCGCTTGCCAATGTCAAGCGTAACGACATGGAGCAAAGTATAGATGGTAAGCTGGAGGCAGGCTGTGGCCTGCGGGAATTGTCGTAGAATTTCCGGGCAACCCATCCCTTCTCTGTATGGCTGATTGGCTGAAAGGTAGCGTGGCCTAAGCTTGATCAGGGGCTTTACCGGGGGGAGGGGGGGGGGGGGGTACCTTCAAATGAGCGTGTACTTGCTGCTGGTTGTATGCTTCCATTGTACTGTAATCACTTGTGAATCAGATCCACAATCCACCGTAAAATGTTCTTTTTTTAACCTTGCTCCTGAGATACATGTAGCGTGTTGGCTGTGAGCTGTAATGTGGTGTACTCTCACGTGTGTGTGTGTGTGTGCGCGCGCGCGTGTGTGTGTGTGTGTGTGTGTGTGTGTGTGTGCGTGCGTGCACATATATGTGTGTGTGTGTGTGTGTGTGTGTGTGTGTGTAGGTGCGTGCGTACAGTGTGTGTGTGTGTGTATGTGTATGTGTGTGTGTCCATGTGTGTGCACGCGTGCGTGTGTGTGTGTGTGTGTGTGTGTGCATGTGTATTTCATGGCATTCTGCTTGCTCCATCCCAGTTGTTCGCGTGTCACCCGATGAGTTCTTGTTGGCACCGCTCTCCCGCACATGTTTCCCTGGCGACGTCCAGTTCTTGTTCTGTATGTGCAATCCGCCATTCTTCAGCTCCGAAAAAGAAGCTAGTGGATGTAACAGCCGGCCAAACCGACCTCAGCCGTCAGCTACCTGCACTGGCGCAGGCACCGAGATGGTTGTGGACGGTGGTGAAGTGCATTTTGTCGGGCGAATCCTGCAAGACAGCCTCGTTCTCAAGGATCGGATAAGGTACGGTTTTCCGTGCAAGGAAGGGAGGTACCGTATAGTCGCGAATAGAAGCCCCGGGGCTCTATTTTTCCAGAAGACAGATTGGGGGGGGGGGGGGGGGCTATATTTGAGAGAGGGTTCTATTCGACAGGGGGCTTTATTTTTTAATAGAAACATCAATTGTTTCAACCTATTCCTGCTGATCAGTACATGCAATGACTGCATTCGATCATTGCACGGTAAGCACCCGTGACTGCAGTTTGTGTGCAATAAGTGCACCATGCTGTACGTGCATACTGTGCACGGTTCATGTACTCTCACTGCATTGTACAGACTTTGCGGGCTCGATTATAGCCCCGGGCCTTTATACGAGACAGGGCTTTATTGTTTCGATGCCGTCTGACAGACGGGCTCTATTTGAGTGGGGGCTTGTATTCGCGCGTGTATGGTATTATAGGTATACCTTGAGTTCCTCAACAACGGGATTGAAACTTTTTTTCAGTCTTTTCTCTATTATTAAAATAACTGTTATTCATATTTTTTCTTCAGACTTTTCCCGTTTGTCTCTTTCCCTCAAACTAGTGAAGTTATTCATATAGGAAATGTTTACAGTGCAATTAGTCGTCCTTGCAGCTAAAATATTACTGTATAACTGCTGTCTCCGAAACGCTTGTTTACTAGTAATAGTTCTTCATATAATAATTATCAAGTTGAAAATGACTTCAAGGCAGAATCTCTAGATTTCTGGCCGGAATTGATGTATTTGATGTACGGCCTCTTCACCCCACGCGCGTGTGTGCATGTGTGCATGTTTGTGTATGCAACTATTATTTGTCCAAAGAGTTGTATTCGCTATCTCTTGCCATGGCTTTCTCGAGTAGGTCGTGAGTAGAGTTCATGGCAAGTTCCAGGTGTTGGTTTACATGCCTGGAATCCGTTCATTCTGATCTTTTGAGAATATTCAAACATGGGTCCAGCGTGTGTAAGAGAACGTGCCCAACAACATCTGTTGAAAACCAGCCTCGTGATTATCCCCCTGTGTTCTGTAGATGGTATACAAGCATGCTTGGTAAGAAGTCGAGTGTGGCCGCGCTGAAACGAACTCTTACTGACTCTCAGGTACGTACAGACGCACACACACACACACACACGCACACACACACACTACTACTACTACTACTATAGCATGACTGCCCATTGGGCAATGTCACCCCCGGAGGGGGCCAGAGTTTGGAGTGCACCGTCATTGGCAGGACTTCTGGTGCCTCGTCAAATCTTGCTGTCGTCGGAAACGTTTCGGGCAATGCATGCAGATCAGCGGCAGTGATTCCCTATCGGCTGCAGCAAGACGTTTTCCACGGTTGCAGTTATGGCGGTTAAAACCAGCCCGGGACTTGAAGCAGCGATTGCAGCGTTGACAATGCTGGAAGCAGCAACTAGCGAGAGACGCCGTCAATGCCGTATCTGCATGTTCAGGGAGTGCAGGCTCACACACACACACACACACACACACACACACACACACACACACACACACACACACACACAGGCACGTATATACACACACACAAGTACATATAATTATTATGCTGAATTTACTCATTCTCTCCGTGTTTCTTAACATAATTATTGTAAGCCGGTGGTAACGCGGATGTGTGAACTTTACTACTTTTGAAGTAATCTTACTACTTTTGAAGTAATTTTACTACTTATTCTCTGTTTGCAGGTACCTTGTGTAGAAACGACAGAGTTTGTCCAGGGCAAGACACGCCGTTGGGGTATAGCCTGGTCATTCTGCAATGACATTGCTGCACATGCTGCTCCATGTCTGGCAAGCACTTCTTCCTCTGGACAGGTGAGACTGAGTGTTGTTCGCTGGACTTGCTACTGCATGTGAAATACTCCCTACCTGTACATGTACCTATAGACACAGGCCCCGCGGAACCGGTCCGGTTGGTCAGTTTATCACCGGACCAACTTTGTGGCCACCAACAAATGTTTCCTACCGTGGAGGACGTGTGTACCCGCCATATCACACACAAAGTATAAAAGGCTATGAAACTACCGGACCGACCAATCAAAAAACTGCTTCCGGCGGTACTGAGACAGGTTTGGTTGAAAGGTGTGTTTGTGTGAAATTTGAGTCTAGCCCCCCACCCCCTTGCTAGCCGCTCACGTCTTGTACTTTGGCTTGGGATGCCAACTTACTCATCTCTTTGTCTGCCACATACAGGCCACTGGCAAGAGCCGCAAGCGGAAGAGGCCGCTGCAGTGCGTAATACCCGCAGCAACAGCAGCAGCTTTGCCACAATGCAACCCAGTGGCAGTGGCAGGCGATGCGTTGGCTTGGGCCGAGTGCCGGGTTGAACAGGTGCTACGTGGTCTCGAGGTGAGTTGTGCGACCCATGGGGCAGATGAACACAGTGCTGTGCTGGACAGTTTAGGTATCTTATCGAGGAGTGTACATCTCACACTCGTGAATGCCTCAACAGTCCGATATTGCGTGTGGCAGATACATTGTGTACGCGCATTCCAGTGCTGTCTCTGTCAGGTAAGCGTTGGAGAAATCCCGTGTGCAGGCACTATAGGTTGAGGCGTGGACATGTTCCCCCAATGCCATGCATGCTATCAGCCAGAAGCTATGAGTCTAGCAATCAAACAGGAACATGGCGTAAAAAAAAGTCACGGTTCGCTTGAGGCTTTAGTTTGACTGGATTTTCAGCATCCGTAGCAATGCCACCACACTGCAAAGACCAAAGGCGCAGATGCAGCTCCTAAAGCGGTGGGAGGTGAGTACTAGTAGATCAGCCCACCAAAAAATGGTCAAAGACCGAAAATCCCATTCACTGCATCCATGGCATATAGACCTCAGATAAATGTTTGTCTATGTGTGCATCATCACACCTGGTGTCTGTTCTGCCCTGTGCATTAGATCGTATTTTCGTGCACGTCATCAGGAGGAACCCGGTGCTATGCGTGCTCCGCCGCGACTGTCACGTGGACACACGGACGGAGAAAACGGCGGGAGGCAGTGCTGCAGGCACAGCGGCAGCAGGAGGCAGCACATGAAGCGGCAGCCGCGGCTAGAGCTGCGTCGTCTGCTCAGGTTCGTAACGCGACGGACACCTCTAAGTCCACTCATAGTGATAGTGCTGACGCACTGCGATCGCACAGCCCTCCTGCAGCTGTCCATGGTGCCGGTACTAGCTCACCGTCAGACCACCTCAGCACACGCCCAGATACACAAGAGGAACCGCTGTCGCATTACCGAACGTTATCACAGCGTGATCATTCGGAAGACCCAACCGCAGCGCCATCGAAAGCAAGCACTAACCATGCTGACTGTAGAAGTGGCGCATCAGCGTTACCAGTCCTTGAGTTCTCCATTGTGTTGAGCCCAGCAGAAGAGGAGGACAAGGGCACCACCATGGAAGTAGACTGCGACGCAAACTACAACCGGGAGCTACTGCACCAGGTATTCCTGTACTTGAAGAACCAGCTACAGGTAGGTGAAAGACAGTGACTTCGCGGCGAAACAGTTGCAGCTGGCGGTGGTAATTGAACAAAACCCAATCTGTCCGCCAATGCCTCTATTTGTGTAGACTGCGATGACAATGTCTTGATCATTGGCAGGTGAAAAAGGCCGAGTCCTTGAGGCATGCATCTCCCGTGCAGATTGGCGTACATTGAGTCATTGACACAACCTCATTGAGATAATTCATCCAACGCTACAAATGGCCCTCTTGCCTTTGACTAAAGCTCAATAATTATAGTAGAGTTACTTGTATCAAGAAGTAAAGAGTGGACTCTCCACAACTTCAAGCTGAAAAATGGAAGGGGTGGACCCTCCACAACTAAGCTTAAAAATGAGAAGGGGTGGGGTGGCAGGTACTATGTATTCATAAAATAATGGTAGCAATAAATACATTCTCTGAGAATAGTCATCACAAATCCAAACATACACATACAGCACAGGCCAGCTGTGTAAAAAGAAGAGCTCCTAGCAACGAGACACACACACACACACACACATACTCGTGCACACACACACATACACACATTTTAAGTTCGTCTGTAGCGATAGCTCTGGCAGGCCGAGCCAGGCAGATCTGCTCCAACTGCCCGCTGTGTCCCGCCAGGCATCCTGAGTCCTGACATGGTGACGGCTAGAGGTAAACAATGCTGATCAGCTATGCTATCCAGCCCTATACCGCAATGGCATTCCACATCTCCTTGGCCAATGCTTGAGCCTCGGTATCGCCCGTGTAGTCCAGGAAATCGACCGTCCAGAACGCCACACCGTGCAGTTTCATGTCCTTGGCACGTCGGTACTTGATTTTCAGACTCTGCACGTCATCATACCACACCTAGAGCAAGGAGAAGCAACACAGGTTGAAGACACCAGCAGGACAACAGGCTGGTGAGTGGTGGCAATGCTGCCATTGGGATTAAACTCTGCCCAGTGGAACCCGCCTTCAGCGACTACCCTAGCCCTGAAGATGCATAGAATGCATGTTGATGTAGTCGACTTATGGCCCACTCGTGCACAATCTCGACCAAACGCCATATCGGTACTCACCAGCTTCGGCGACGGGATACAAGGTCACACTGTACTGCTAGCATGCTGCCACTACGAATCTGATCATGGTGGCCACTAACCCCCTGACACCTGATCATGGGGTGTGGTGATGTCCCAGGGAAGCTGATCATTGGGTGGTGATGTCCCAGGGAAGCGGAAAGTGAGATCTTGACCTATCCCTACCCTGGTACCCGGATCCGTGATATGTATTATACTATGCAGGGTTCTAGCCAAAGGGGTGGGCGCCCCCCCCCCCCCCCACTCGTTTGTCGATTTTAGCGTCTTTTCATGCCATTCAACGAAAATGCAGCCTCTAGTCACTACTAGAGGGTTCACAACGGCACATTTGTGTGAGGTGAAGTCGGGGATTCGCCCCAGAACGTTGCATTTGCCTTTGGCATGGCAAGAGACTTTTAGAAAACGGAACAATGGGTTGCGGGGTAACTGTCTCCCCTGCCCCCACCCCACTATTTTTACCTGGCTTGAACCCTGCTGTGGGTACTGACCTGGTGGTGTTTCCCGTCCGCCGCCATGAAGGTGTAGAACGGTGCTTCTTGCTCTGTATTCCACTGGCGCTTGGCTCCGCTGGCTTTCATGTTGCTCATGATCCAGGAGAACGGGTACTCCTTGCCAGCAGCGTCACTGCAGTTTGCGCCGCGGAACGGAACCTTGGCAATGGCGCATACATTTGTTTTATTATCATACGTCTCGCACGGGTAGTTGTACCCGTACCAGGGCTGGCCCAGGAGGAGTTTTTCCGGGGCGATTCCGGCCGCAATGTACTTCTGTACCCCGTCGAATGTTTGCGCCACTGGCGAGTTGGACATGGCTATGCATTGCAGCGGCGGGAAGATCTGGCTGCGCTCGTCGTACGACATGATGGCCAGAAAGTCGGTGACTTCGGCCATGCCCTTGACGTCGTAGCACCGTCCGTCAATGCAGTCCGGCGACCAGGCCACGTCAGCGGTTATCTGGACGTGCGCGTTGTGGCGCAGCAGAGAATTGCGCGTTTCATTGATCAGCAGTATCAGTGCGTGGCGCTCAGGTGAGTCCGCAGCGATAGGACTCTCAACGTCAAAGTTCACGCCATCAGTGTGCTGGGTCAATGTGCGTGCTGTGATGTCATCCACCCATTTTTTCCGGTCCGCAGTGCTGGTCAAATTCGCCACAGGGAAATTGCCAGGCAGCACCACTCGCACATTGTTGGTATGAGCATGGCAGAGCATCTCGTCGGCGTCGCTGTCCCATGTTCT
>NC_088647.1:16397452-16466318 GCF_964019385.1 Sycon ciliatum
GTCGCACTCGCTGACTGTATAAGATCTGGTTACATTGGTGGACAGTTTGTCATAACTCGTAACATCTTGTCCTTTTCTTTTTCTATAATCAAATTGGCTCACCATCCGAGTTCAACCACGAGCTCGTATACATGTAATGATATCCATAAGTGTTGGATTAGGTAAATTTCTCGATAATATTTTTGAGTTGCTTTACATTGTGCTGTGAAGCGATATTGCAAGCTTTGGACATGTGGATTTCTCCTGAATCCATTATTGTACAGTGTTCGTGTTTTGGTCTCCTACAGGGATATCACCACGGCATGAAGGTTAAGTCAATCCTCCTTAACAAAGACATTAAATGCGACATTCATGGGCAGGTATCCAGGTCTCTGAGAAGTGAAGGTGGTGCGCATCACTCTCTCTTCGAAAAATCTATGACTAAACCCTACACAAACAAGGATACGGTGAGCGTTGAGGGCCATATCTGCCCGTCTGATATTCATTCGTTCCTTTGTTTTCGTTTTTAGTGTTGTAGTTGTTGTTGCTGCTGCTGTTTTTGTTGTTGTTTTGGTGGTGGTCGTCGTAATAGTGTAGGTGGTGGTGGTAGTAGTGGTGGTGTTCATGGCGGTGGTGGTGGTGGTGGTGGTGGTGGTGGTGGTGGTGGTGGTGGTGGTGGTGGTGGTGGTGGTGGTGGTGGTGGTGGTGGTGGTGGTGGTGGTGGTGGTGGTGGTGGTGGTGGTGGTGGTGGTGGTGGTGGTGGTGGTGGTGGTGGTGGTGGTGGTGGTGGTGGTGGTGGTGGTGGTGGTGGTGGTGGTGGTGGTGGTGGTGGTGGTGGTGGTGGTGGTGGTGGTGGTGGTGGTGGTGGTGGTGGTGGTGGTGGTGGTGGTGGTGGTGGTGGTGGTGGTGGTGGTGGTGGTGGTGGTGGTGGTGGTGGTGGTGGTGGTGGTGGTGGTGGTGGTGGTGGTGGTGGTGGTGGTGGTGGTGGTGGTGGTGGTGGTGGTGGTGGTGGTGGTGGTGGTGGTGGTGGTGGTGGTGGTGGTGGTGGTGGTGGTGGTGGTGGTGGTGGTGGTGGTGGTGGTGGTGGTGGTGGTGGTGGTGGTGGTGGTGGTGGTGGTGGTGGTGGTGGTGGTGGTGGTGGTGTGGTGGTGGTGGTGGTGGTGGTGGTGGTGATGGTGGTGATGGTGGTGGTGATGGGTAGATAATACTAGATATTGTGGTGTTGCTGTTGCTGCTGCAACTGCAACTGCTGCTTCGATAGTGTCCATGACAGTTATACATGTACATGGATGTACTTCTCTTTTTCGAAGTACCAGTAATACAATCAATTTCTAGTACAATGTAGTATTTTCGTTAGCGTGAAGCGATAGCCAAATTCGAAATGTCCTTCTTTCCTTCTGCAGGTTCGCCATGAGATTCGTTCCTTTCTGCAGAATGATTTGAGTGACAACCTCATCATTTTCATGATCGGGCATGGTGGGCAGAATATGAGGCAAGGTGGCAAGGTAGTAGAAAGTTTTCTGCTGCCACAGCAAGGATCGAGTCGTAATGACGTTTATACTGACGCTGAGCTCACGCAGGACATTGTGGCCGCACTGCCGCCCCGCAAGAAGCTGTACATTGTCATGCACTGCTGCCACTCAGGTGGCATGGTCAATTTCTGGCAGCTGGACACAAGCAAGCAGGTCGCACTTTTCGCCAGTGCAGAAGCCGACATTCAAGTCCCATGGAGCACTGATCGAGACTTAAACTTCATCTCCATGTTCTGCTCAAAGGCAATTGCCGGAAAACAATTGAACACTATCGCGGATGAAATTTATCAGGCCCTCTATCGGGTTCCAACCGTCCGGCCGGTCTTCAAAACCACTTATCCAGCTATGGTGATCGAACAGTTCTTGTACTAGAATAACATGTTTGAACACCAGTTCAATACTTCTTTCAGCGTGAATGGTGAATAAATTTAAAAATCATTATTTTATGCTACTTTTGTCAAAAGTATACTCTCTGTAAGATATTAAACCTGTACAATACCTGTACATTGATATGCAAGTTGCCATATTCCCAACTAAACTAGAACATTGATATGCAAGTTGCCATATTCCCAACTAAACTAGTACATTGATATGCAAGTTGCCATATTCCCAACTAAACTAGAACTTGCACATGAACTACTATAGTTTGGGTATCCACAGAGTAAACATTAGTTAGTAGCTTAGTGATTGGATTAGTTAGTAGCTTAGTGATTGGATTATCAGCTTAGTGATTGGATTATCAGCTTAGTGATTGGATTATCAGCTTAGTGATTGGATTATCAGCTTAGTGATTGGATTATCAGCTTAGTGATTGGATTATCAGCTTAGTGATTGGATTATCAGCTTAGTGATTGGATTATCAGCTTAGTGATTGGATTATCAGCTTAGTGATTGGATTATCAGCTTAGTGATTGGAATATCAGCCTATTTCTAAGTTTTTCTTAGTAAGATCAGCAGATTCTCCACTGATTTCGTATACTCACATTAGACACCTTATGCACAACATCATGCATCTCTCTTATCTCTATTAGTACCTGGAGTGAACGTATTTCTCCGTACCTAACACCATGCCATCAATGACGCTGATCTGCGTTTTCAAAGGTGAATGAACACTGATTTCCATGCGGAACTTGAATGAGTGATGTCGTTGTATTCGTACAACCAAGAGTGCATAACTCCCAGGGGTTATGTACTCTTGGGTTATACAGCCTCTGTTACAGGCAAAATAGACCCAAGGAACTCTTGGACTCTTGGCACAGCCGTTGAGTCCAGAATCACGAATGGCATCCAGTCGGTTTGCCTTTTGGTGGGATCATCCCAACACTGCGACAAGTCAACTACATGTACATAATTATGTCATTGTAACATTCTACTCCTCTGTAGTCGAATGGACATGCACATAGACATGTGCCTTGTTGAACTGAATGGCCCACACATCTTGACTTGAGCTCTCCGGGCTGCACATCAGAGAACGAATACAATGTTAACACGTACATGTACATATATACACCACCACACTGGGTATAAGGTAGTGGAAGCAGGCAGCACCGTCATGGGATTCGAGGTATTTCCCCCTAGTCGGCGCACGACGCCGTCTCCTGTTCACACTCGAATTGCAGCTGTTTTGTACGCTTGCGTCCCCGTCTACGCCCGTCTACAGTATGAAAAGTTGGATCGATCCAACTCTTCCCGTCGGTTCCCGATCTGTACGGTAGTATGGTTGCGTTCCCGTTCCTGGTGTTCACATTGCACGCCGCCAGACCGTCCCGTCGCTTCCCGTCGATCCTTACGTCGCGTCCCGTTGCGCCCCATACGCTGGAGGCAACAGCTTGTTTGTAAAGCAAAACCTTTCCTGAAGAGCAGAAGAAAGGCCGTGTTCAGAAACAAGGGACTGTACCTTTGCTAGAAGGCTTGAATCGTCTGCAATGAGTGCATGTTGCATGTTTCTCGGCGCTGCCGTTCACCCACATTTCGTTGATGAAGAAGAGAAAGAACAGCAATGGCGAATGGTCAGCGCTGTGCAGTCTGATATAGACAGTTTGTTCGATTTCGCTGCTCACAATTCCAGGGAACGCCATGGAAGGAAAGGAATGGTAAGACGAGATTTCCCTCGCTCGTATCAGACGATTTGGCGCTGAGCACAAAATACTATTCTCGAGATACGAATCTTGCAAGTGCCAGAGAAGTATTTAAAATGAATAACGTTAGTCACCTTATTATTATATACAGAATGCTGTTACTTGTACTTCAAATTCGTTCTGTAGGAGTACGTTCACAAGGTCCGGGTTAGTTTTTTTAGTTTTTTTATACGAAAGTCCACCACTATATTCCCGAATATGTGCGAGAAGTGGTGGCGGGGCCAGGCTGCTCTGCCGACCTCAAAGGTCTCGGCGTCTACGCAGACAAAGCGCGCCATAATGCAGTAAAACCATGAAGAGGGGAGGAAGAGGGGAAATGAATAATAGTGAGAAACAAGGACAATGGGTAGATGGTCGTGAGAGAAGCAGAGTGAAAGATAACGTCACATTGTTGTAAGGGGGGGGGGGAGGATGCTAGTGAGGCACTGGTCTAATCCGTTTCATATTGCGTCGGTGGCTGCTTGCCAGTTCAGGTGCAGCAGATACTTGTTGCATTTTTCCTTGAATGATTGGACCTGGCTGGGTTGCGGCCGTGCTGGTAGAATGGTCGCTGGTAGGCTGTTCCACAAGGGAATAATGCAGTCATGGTAGGAACCCTGGAGGCTGCTGCGAATGCGCACGGGCAGCGTCGACTTGAGCTGGAGCGGGTGGCAGTGGGCAGTCTCCGTGGCTAACCTAGTGGATCGACCACCCACTGGGCGGGGATTGGCTGGAGGTGGGAGGATGGGCTTCAGGGGGCTTGTTGTTGGAAGGTAAGACAGCTTGAACGTGAACGAAAGCGCAGCAACCAGTCGGCGGTGTTTCAGGCTGGGGAGCCAGGCGCCTGGGCCAATCACCTTCAGTGCCTTGTGCTGGATTTTGTCCAGTCTGGATGTACCTTTTTTTTTTTTTATTTACTTGAAAAAGCACATAACCACCAGGAAGGCTGACAAAGAAAAAAAAGTAAGAAAAGACAGATAAAAAGAGAGCTGAGAGAGAGAGAGTTGGGGTACGGTTAGGGGAGGACTAGACATTGAATGGTGGTCGCCACAGTCACAGATAGTAGCAGTGCTGGTGAGGCTACAGGCACTCCACTGACCATTAGGTCTCAGTATCGCCATGCCGGTAACGCACCAAGAGACAAAAACGGAAGAAAATCTGAAGCGCAATACATGAATGGTAATTACAATATAGGTAATAGGGAGAGTGGTGACCAAGAGAGGACAGTATAGACCGTTAGTATGGGGTGCTTCAATGCACATCCCCAAACCGAGAGGTGCAATCTGGAAAGAACAGTGAGACGAACAACATGATGGGCTTCAAAGCACGTCCCAAGACCATGGCTGGTCTGAAATGTGTTTGTTCACACCTTTTTTAAAAGCTGTGAGTGGAGAGTGATTGGCCAGACGGGGAAAGATGTCCTCGGGGAGGCTGTTCCACAATTCAAGAAAACAGTACGGGAAGGAACGTCGAAGGTAATCAGGACTGGTGCCGGGGGTGGTGTTTAAGAGCTGTTCCCGGTGCTGGCGCTGAGCATAATGCTGCTGGCGGGTTCGAACAGTATCGGCCCGTGGTTTTGGGGGAGGGCGCATGCGTGTCAGACGGGGTGGGCCCTTGCAGTTAACTACCTTGTAGAGATAGGACAGCCCTGCGACCGTCCGTCTGGCCCGCAGACTCTGGAGGACGGTGGTGGGTCCAATCATCTGCATGGCCTTGCGCTGTGCTGTGTCCAACTTCCCAAGGTGGGTCTGGGCAGCACCAAGCCAGGCTAGTGGGGCATACTCAAGTATGGGCCTTACAAAGCCCTTATAGACGGTTAGGCGTCCAGCAGCATCCAGGATGGGGGCTGCCTTCCGCATGAAATGGAGGCGTTGATGTGCGCGCACAGAAAGCTGGTGGAGGTGGGCGCTGAAGTTGAGCTTCTCGTCGAACACCACCCCAAGGAGCTTCAACTGGCTGCTGACAGGAACAGGGGTGCCAAGGAATTGGACAGGGGGGAAGTCTAGAGGGGCCAGCTTCCTGGTCACGGACATCAGCTGTGACTTAGAGGGCTCAAAGGTAACCCTCCAAGTACTTCCCCAGGCTTCCAGCTGGTTTACGGCTGTCTGAAGTGCAGCTGCGGCGGCCTCTGTGGTCTGTCCAGGCATGACAGACGTGTATAACGTAGTATCATCAGCATACACGGCGATGGAGACGCTGGCAGGTAGCTGATCTTCGGCGTCGTTTATGTATACTAGAAACAATGTGGGCCCTAGGATGCTGCCCTGAGGGACGCCTGACCGGATGGTAGAGGGGGTAGAGGTCTGTCCCGCAACAACAGCTTGCAGCTTCCGGTTCTGGAGGTACGATGTTAACCAGGCCAGCAGTTGCCCACCAATGCCATAGCCTCGGAGCTTGCAGAGGAGCCCAGGGTGTGAAACCCGGTCAAACGCGCCTGCTATGTCTATGGCGAGGGCCTGAATGGTTCCGCCCTTACTGGTGGTTAAAGCCCATTCATGCTGGAGTGACGTTAGTAGGTCAGCTGTGCCGATTGATTTCCGACAGCCAAACTGGTTGGCAGACAGGAGGGTATTGCTGTTGAGATGGTTGATGAGCTGCTGGTTGACTATTCTTTCCATCACCTTGGATACTACACAGAGCAAGGAGACTGGTCGATAATTACGGACATCGCCCTTGGCCTTGCGCTTGTGGATGGGAACCACATTGGCTACCTTCCAGGCTGTAGGCTGGTAACCATGGGAGAGACAAGACGAGAACAGCTGCGACAACGGCTTTGAGAGCTCAGACGCACACTCCTTTAGAACGCGGCAGGAAATGGAGTCTGGCCCGGACGCTTTGGATACTTCAAGACACCGGAGCTGCTTGAGCACTGCTGATTCCCGGAAACGGATTTGACTCAGGATGGCGTCAGTGCGTGGTGGGAAAGGCGGGAGTGTGTCTTCAGTGAGATCATTTGGGATGCTGCACTTCTCTGCGAAGAATGATGCGAAACAGTCAGCCTTGGAGGAGGCCGTGGTACATTGCTGACCATCGGGCCCCTTTAGGACAGGAATATCAGATGTGCGGGATAGCCCTCCTGCACGCTTCATGTTTGACCACCATGCTTTGTCACGTAGGTTTCCATTCGACAGCTTGTTCCGCAATGAAGATACATGAGCCTGCTGCGCTGCATGGAGCACAGTGGCAACTCTCAGGCTGGTTGCAGTGTAGGTATCAGACAATTGCAGATCAGTTGGGTGTGCACGGGTGTGTCGCCAAGCACGGTTTCTTGCAGACACAGCTGTACTACATTCAGGAGTCCACCAAACAGGGTCACACGTTCTGACTGACAGATGCTTCGATGGGATGAAGCGATCCATGCCCTCCTGGATGCGGGAAGTAAGTTGTACGCATGCGTGTTCTGGGTGGTGGCTAAGAATGTGCTGCCAGTCTGTCTGACGAATAAAATGACGCATGCGGCCCCAGTCAGCCTGGTTGTAGCGCCAGACGCGGCGTCGAGACACGGGCTCAGTACGGAGCGTGACTGGGCTGAACTCAGCAAGAATCACACAGTGGTCTGACTTGCCCAGGGGTGGAAATGCCTGTACTGTGACGGGGTGTGGCAAGTTTGACAGGATGAGGTCAAGAGTGTTCTTTCCTCTTGTTGGCTGATCAACATGTTGGATCAGTCCGTGCGTCGCACATATTTCTTCCAGGCGTTGCCCAGCAGTGGTAGTCTTGGTGCTACCAAGCCACTCAGTGCTGTGGACGTTGAGGTCGCCAGCCAGGATGACTTGGGCGGAGGGTGGAACGGCATCCAGGCAGTGGTCTAGGTGCTCCAGTAGGGAGACCTGATCCCATCCACACCAGGCAGCAGTATTCCATTGTTGGCCGCACGAAGCCTTTGTAGACTGCCGTGCGGCCGCTGGAGTCCAACAGGGGCGCAACCTTTCTCAGGAAGTGTAGGCGTTGGGCAGCCTTTGAGGCCACGGCCCGGAGGTGTGCTGCGTAGGACAGTTGCGAGTCGAATGCTATGCCCAGAAGTTTAATTTCCTTCTCTTCTGGAACAGTCACTCCATTGAAGAGTACTGGTGGGAACGCTGGGGGAGGCTTGCGGTGGTCGATGTTGAGGGCCTGAGATTTGGATGGCTCGAAGGTGACCTTCCACTTGGAACCCCAGTGGGAGACGGCGTCCACTGCTTCCTGGAGTTGTGCTGCAGAGTCGGATATGCTGGCGGTGGCAGAGATGCACTGATACAGTGTCGTGTCATCTGCATACGTGGTAAGCTCAGCACCAGCAGGCAAGGTGTCCTCGCAGTCATTTACATACAGGAGGAATAACGTTGGTCCAAGGATGCTACCTTGTGGTACCTCTGCTTGGATATGGTGCAGGGAGGACCTTGGCCGTTCCTCCTTTATTCCCAATCGAACATGGTTGAACAAGCGGTCACGTGCTCCTGGGTGCCCAAATCACATGGTCACCACGCCAGCAGGCGACAACTTTCACACCAAGGTTCAACTCGAGTGACAGGACTGCACCCAAAAAACGTCAAACAGGCTAGTAAGTTGTACCCTGCAAGCACGGTGACCAGGTGACGGGCGTACGCAGGAGCACGTGACCGCTTGTTCAACCATGTTCGATTGGGAATAAAGGAGGAACGCTGCATCGCAGCCTTTTCGGACCAAAACCAGTCGACTCAGCGTCCAAAAGACTACAACATATGGGCCAATCACGGTCATCGGTGCTTTTATAAGAACGAAATGGCCCTTTTAGTGACATTTTGCATACAAATCCCCATCTAGTAGGGCGCAGTCACCCAGTTTTGGTGGAAGTGCGCGAGTTCGATTGGGATTCAAGTAGGAAGGGAGCGTCTCAGCTTCCTCGGACCACGACCATTCGACTCAGGACCCCGAAGACTACAACTGGTGAAATTTTAATTATTGCCTTAACTTCCCCTTTAACTAGCTGGACCAGGTACAGCACCGAGCCCTAAAGCTCATCGGCCCAGGGTCATACATGTATCTCCCAAGCCTCAATGTTCGGCATCAAGTCGCAGCACTCGTTAGATACACGTTTTTTGTGGCGTATGGATGCACTTTTTCTAGCTCTGACTGTTTTTGTATTTTTGACTGGAATATCACCATAGTGCTATCTTCAAGACTCTTTCTGCGTTTGTAGTACTTGCCGGGATAGTTCTCCTGCAGAAGATGAGCAGAAACCAGGACAATCGGTCTATTGGCTCACTGTCATCTCGTTTGACAGAAAAGTCAAAAGCTACAACGCCACCCGATAAGCTTCGTCAATCCAGCTCTCGATTGCAGAAGGACCATGCCGGAAAGTCTGCCACAGGTAACGTGCCTAGTGTTAACAGTATTGTTTCAATAGAGGAGCTGATCGGGCAGTTCCGAGAGACAATGGATGATTTATTAGAAGTGAGATTGCCCACCATTGTTGTCGAAGTCCAGGACATCAAACGGGCCTTCAGTGATCTAGATGACAGAGGACGGGTCCTGGAAAAGGACAACCGTACGCTACGAGGTCTGAATAGTAGACCCAGGTGCTCGAAGTCCGCACACTTTTACAGTGTGTGTTTGCCGAGCTGAAACTCACACTAGCAATGATCACTTGCCAGAATCCTGCTCGTGGATGGAAGGTATCTTGTCCAAGTTTGTTCTGAGGCCAGGCTCGATTGAACCAGGCCATCTTTCGATCCGATCTGTTTCTCTGGAGTTCGCTGATTTTTCATATCAAATTTTGGTGTCGCGGAGGGTGCGCTAAGTCCGTACTGATCAGAGGTGACTCCAAATACACACATATTTCTGCTAATTGCATGCTAACTTGCAATCCCTCGGTACGACGAAAGCACCGAAGCGATATGTTTGGCATGTGCCTCCACCAGTATTTCTTGCATAAGCGTAGTTTGTTGCCGAAATGCAAGCTGTTTTTAGTCGGCTCAGAGAAGAAGCATCTGCGCTGTGAAAACCGCGGGAAAACAGTGGTGGAGATGCCAGGAGTGTCAACCTTTCTGCAAAGATTGGTGGTTCTCTGTAAATTCTTCTCCTCTGACCATTCTCAGCTCTAAGCTGGCTCTTGATGATTGATTGAAGGTCTGTTTGACGCTGTGTCCGTTCGAAATCGGTCTTGGCAAAGTTGATTTTTTGCATGAAATGTAACCCAATTTGTATTTCGTATCGTAAAAATCGCAAAAAAAATGCGGAAAAAAACGCGGCCGCGGAATCGCAATTTTCCCCGGGGACAGATGGAGGGGACAGTGTGGTATGTTCTCGTCTCTTCTGCTTATCGTAGATCCCTGAAAATTGCTCCGCGACGAGAACATACCACACTGTCCCCTCCATCTGTCCCCGGGGAAAATTGCGATTCCGCGGCCGCGTTTTTTTCCGCATTTTTTTTGCGATTTTTAAAAGACTTTGCAGAAATCCGTGTATGCCGCTTGTGGGTGACTGAGGGCGTACTGGGAGAGCACACTGATCTCGTGACTCCACGTGTCACGATTTTTCAAATTTGAGTGCGGATGCAGATTTTCTCGCTCTGCGGTTTTCTTAGCTTATGTCCCAAGTATGTCTAGCAGTACCTCCAGGAGTTGCTGCATCAACCTTACTAAGGATCTTGCGTCAGAGGACCATGCCTTCTTCGTCAAGCTGCTTCTCGGAGCAGGGGTTCGGAGCACGGACATCCGAGTTATTGATATTCAGGGCAGGAGAGGTACGTGTAAAGTAACTCTTGCCTCGACAGCTGCCCGTGACACGTTGCTCTCCCGCGGACTGTCGGCCCAAGGGAAGACCTTGGAATTGTTGCCAGGGGATGGCACTGCTGAAACGGTGCATGTGTTTGGAGTTCCGGAGGACATGGCGCTGTCGGCCATTGCGTCTTCACTGAGTCGTTTTGGGACACTCTTGGGGCCCGCGAAAAACGAGAAAAAGACGGTTGAGGGCTGCACCTTCAGTACAGGTATCGTATACTACACCATGGTACCCACAATCGCTGTCCCCAGCTCCATCACCGTAGGCCGGTACAAACTGCGAGTTTGGCACAAAGGGCAGACCCCCACGTGCTGGAAATGTAGCACCCCCGGCCACGTGGCGAGGGATTGCAGGGCGATCTCGCAGCAGGGCACCAAGCCCAGTCCGGGAGCTGCAACGTCAACAAGCGAGCTTGGACCACCCCAAGAACCACTTGGGCAGGGGCAGGAAAACCAAGAAGTGGCAGCGCTACCAACACCAGCAAAACAGCAACAAGAAGGCAGTGTGAACAAGGAGGCACAGGATCATGTCCCTGATGCACCACAACCGTGGACGTACGCCAATGCGTTGGGAGTTCACACTCCCTGCACGAGTGCTCGAACCAAGGCGACTGCCCCCACATCTTCATCCACACCCGCGTTCCCGATGAGTAGAGGCAAAGCTGGTCACCCATCACCCGATGACCAAGGCTTCAAGCTGGCTCGTGGGAAACACACGTTCCCAGCGCGTGTTATTACTCCGGCTACAAAGCAGGGAGTCCAGGTGACTGAGAGTGAGGAGAGCAAAGCCATTCGTCAACTCGTCACAAGGCTTCGGATGAGTATGCCACAGCGAAAGCTCGGGAGCAGGCGAAGGGACAGCTTGTAAGTTGTTAGAGGTTGCGCGCCTTGCATTGTTTGTCTCATTGGCTTAACTTTATTCCGCACTTGTCTGTATCTATCTGCATCAACATTTAGCCCCTACTATGACTCTCCCTCTCAATCCTCATGCACCACCTTTTATACCCCATGCATCTACGCCGACTCAGTCTGGCATAAAAATAGCCACGCTCAATGCATGTAGCTTAAGATACAAACTGCCAGAGATTGCCAGCCTCATCCGCACGCGTCAGTACGACATCTTGGGTCTATCAGAGACATGGCTAGATCCCGAAATCACAGACGGAGAGCTCAGTATTGACGGGTACAATCTGATTCGAAAAGACCGCACTCAACGCTTGGGTGGCGGAGTCTGCTTCTACTACCGTCAAGATCTCCCAGTTCGATCCCGCCCAGATCTGCATTCTGAATCTACAGAAACAGTCTGGGTAGAAATAAACGGAAAACCAGGTCGGCACCTGGTTGGTTGCGTGTACCGGCCACCGGGGGAGCCAGTGTCTTACTGGGCAGATTTGGAAGCAGATATTGTACGAGCAGCTGTGCAGTCTTCTTCCGTGACCCTAGTTGGAGACTTTAATGTAAATATGGACCCAGCCCATCCGGCACCCCAGCACAAACACCTCACCGACCTCTGTGCTGCGTTTGGCCTCCAGAACATCGTCATGCAGCCGACCCGTGAAACTCCACAGTGCCCTGAAGGCACGATGATCGATCTCATATTGACCAACCCGGCGCTAGTGTCCCTAGCAACGGTTGTGCCCACTGATATTAGTGACCACAGCGCTGTGGAAGCCTTTATTCAGCTTGCCGTTGACGTTCCACCCGCGTCATCCACGACGTCGCGGCTGACCAGGAATATACGTGGTGTTGACATTAACTCTTTTCGGCAAGATATCCTTGAGGCTTCTCTACATGATTTTTCGGATCACAATGATGTAAATCACATGTGGAAAGAGTGGCACACTAAGTTCCTGTACGTTTTGGACAAGCATGCCCCGCTGCACAACTCTAAGCCTTCTCGGAGGGCGATACCTCCCTGGTCTGACAGAGAGCTGCACCAGCTCGAACAGCGTAAACGGCGGCTGCACAGTCGTTGGCGGAAGGATAGGACAAACGGCACACTGTATGCAGAGTTTAAACAAGCACGTAGCACTGCTCGGAACGCGTATCGGCGCAAGCGAAACGAGTACTTCTCCCGTCAGTGCGAAGAAAATGTGGCCAACCCTAGGAAGTCTTGGGCCATTCTAAATGCAGTCACTGGGCGTTCACGTCGCCGCCAAGATCCTAGTTGTAGCATCAGCGAGGTGGCCGACACGTTCCACTCCATTGTCACCGATCCCAACCGTCCTGAACAACTCTGTACCCCGCACGGTCCCGCTGGACTCGTCTCCTTAACCGAACTTGATCCTGTGACTCCTGCTGACGTCCGACGTCTCCTTGAGAAGTTGGATGCGCGGAAAGCCACAGGTAGTGACGGCATACCGGGCTCTCTGCTACAGCAGTGTGCTGACTTGCTTTCATATTCTCTTGCTGTGCTGTTCTGCACCTCGCTGAGGACTGGAACCATTCCATCCGCATTTAAATTGGCGTCTGTCGTGCCACTGTACAAGGCCGGTGACCCATCAGTCCCCACCAACTATAGACCTGTATCCCTTCTCCCAATAGTGTCCAAGTTGCTGGAGAGGGTAGTGCAACACCAGTTAGTTCGTCATTTGGACTTGACCCAGGCATTACCCGAAACACAATTTGCCTTCCGCAAGAAATGTTCCACGGAAGACGCCCTCTGTGTGCTGACTGATAATCTGCAGAAGGCGAGAGACAGTGGCAAGACCACAGGGCTGTGCCTATTAGACATGTCGAAGGCTTTTGATAAAGTGCAGCACGACAAGTTAATTCAAGACCTCCTTGCGGTTGGAATTTCTGGAAAAGCCCTTAGTTGGTTCGTCGACTACTTGTCCGGCCGCAAGCAGCAGATCCTCATCTCGCCTTCAACCAGCCCTGCTCTGGCTTGCACCTGCGGAGTGCCCCAAGGCTCTGTTCTCGGCCCTGTCCTCTTCAGTATATACACACGCGATGTCCCTTTGGTTTCCTGGCCTGTGCCAAGTGTACAATTTGCAGATGACATAGCCCTGTACGACTCCCAGGCCTCAGCGGCGGAAGCGTCCAGAACCCTCACCACAGCGGCAACTGCTCTGGCCGGTTGGCTGAAGTCCCGAGGCCTCATCTTGAACGCCACCAAGAGCCAGGTTCTGACTATCTCTCCCCAGCAGCATGTACAGGAAGTAACAGTCAAAAGCGGCGACTGTCTCCTCCCCTCAGCGTCTTCTGCGCGCTACCTCGGCGTTCACCTTGACAATCGCCTAGATTGGGACACCCATGTAAACTATGTGGTCACCAAGGTTGCCAAGAAAATTGGCGCCTTGTGGCGGGCACGCCGAAGCCTATCAAGACGCTCTCGTCAGGTGTATGTGAAGGCGGTCATAATGCCCGACCTGCTTTATGGCTCCTGCTGTTTCTCAGCCGCAATGCGAGAGGGTCAACTGAAACGACTGCAAACCACGCAAAACAGAGCCATCCGCTGTATAGATGGCAACCCGCCCCGGACAGCCATGCAGCCGCTGCTCACTGCTCACTCCCTGTACCGTGTCAGCGAGCTCTACAGGCAGAAAATATTGATCACCATCTGGCGGTGCATCCACGCCCGCACCAGCCCTGTGCTCGCCCAGCTTCTGACCCCAGCACAAGGCACCCCTACCCGCCATCAGCAGTCAAATGGCCTACTAAGCCAGGCAAACCGTAGCCGCCGCGGTCAGCGTAGATTTTCTGTTGCTGGTGCTCTGCTGTGGAACGCTCTCCCTGGTGAGGTCCGCACAATTACCCGGCTACCTGAGTTTAAGCATGCATGTGTACCATACGCCTGTAGGGAGTAGTTGGAGTTGCTGCTGATCGCTCTGCTCTTCCTCCCCGTGCAGTTCAGTAACCCGCACGTAGTATCACAGATACATCGTATTCTCTCTCTCCCCCCGTTTACCCGCAGTTATTAGTATCCTATTCTCTTACTATGTGCTTCCATAGCTTTTACTATGTTCTTCCATAGCCACTTCTAGGCTAAGCCTTCGCCGTCATTTTATTGGGTCGTCATCCCGTTTGAATGTGCGAAGTGAAATAAAAACCAACCAACCAACCAAAAGACCGCGTTTTCCGCGATTTTCCCGCGTTTTTTGAACTTTTTTGTTGCTTTACACGTACACACAGTGCACTGTTCGGTCAGCAGCAACGTCTCATGGTGGCGGCTTTTTACTCAAATATGACGAGTGCTTACACCAGAGACTTGTAACTGATTGATTTCACTACATACTCACTGAAAATTGCCGCACATAAATATTATTCACCGCATATTTACCGCAAATTCACCGCAAATTATGCCATTTTAAGCCGCGTTTTCCCCCGCGTTTTTTGCGATTTGTTTCCGCAATTTTCCCCGGGGACAGCTCCATAAAATATTTGAGTCGAATACAATAACAGAACATGAAATTATGGGCGTACGAACTTAGGATAGCATGTACGGACTTCGAGCACCTGGGTCTACGCTGCACGACACTGTTGCATCCCTAAAGCAGCAATCTGATGCGTGTGAAGATTTATTTATTTATTTATTTATTTATTTATTCAACATCTCCTGGCCCGTCCGAAGACTGCCAATAAACATGAGAGGTCAGGTGATAGCCAACCACGGCAAGCTAAAAGGGAAAAAAAAAAGAAAGATGCTGTCAGAGAGGGAAAGGAGATAGGGAGAGAAAAAGAAAGGGAGGCACATTAATAATACATGGGATCACTTCGGATGAGACAGTGTGGAAAGCTGGACTGTGAATTTCCTGATATCCTGGCATGTCTTAATGCTAGTAGGCAGGTTAGACCAAAGGGAGTATGCTGAGAAGAAAGGGGATTTCAAAAACAGAGAGGAACTAGCTCGGGGCAGTGATAAGGCATTGCGTGTTGGTCTAGTGGTAACAAACCAGTTGTACTTGGCAATATGTTTCGGGACTTGGGCTAGGAAGATTTTTTGCACAAGGATACAAAGATGCTGCTGATGTCGGGCAAGAAGAGGGTGCGTGGAAGCAAGTTTATAAAGACAAAGGGAGGCAAATGTTTGGTCTTTTCGAAACAGAATTTTCAGAAGCAAGCGTTGATGTACCTCCAGTCTGTGGAGTAAAGTCTGAGACAACCCGCACCAAGCTATATCGCAATAGTCAAATATAGGCAAAATGTACGACTTAAAGAACAATTCTCTGCAGTTATCATTCAAGTGTTGGCAGTGGGGTTGTAGCATACCTAAGGACGCACTCGCACGCTTGCACACAGACTGGACTTGTGGAGACCAGGAGAGTTGGCGGTCGAGAATAACGCCCAGGTGCTTGTGCTCGTTAACAACTTTAATAGGTGTACTATTTAGACCAGGAAAATACAGAAGTTGAGTGGGGGGCGAGGGAGAGAAGAACATGGCCTCGGTTTTGGCGAGGTTAGGCTTCAGTTTCCAGGTTTCCATCCATGTTACTGTAGCGTTGACCCCGGACTGCATGGAGGCCGTGAGGTTGTCTGCCGAGCTGTCGGAGCACATCAGAGCAGTGTCGTCAGCAAAAAGACTTACATTTGGTACAAGGGCTGGCAAGTCATTAACGTACAGTAGAAATAGGAGCGGCCCAAGTATGGACCCCTGGGGTACCCCAGACACGACTAGTAATGGGTCTGATAGGGAGGTAGATACTCTGACAGTCTGGTGGCGGCAGGAAAGATAGGATGAGAGCCATTGCAGGGCTGGACCGTGTACCAAGAAGACGGACTCTAGCTTTGCAAGCAGACCACGATGCCAGACGGTGTCGAAAGCTTTCGCTAGGTCAAAGAACACGATGCCAACATGCCGCCTGAGGTTCCGCTGGGTGTAGATGTCTTGTACTAGACGTGTTAGTTGGAAAGTTGTGGAGTCTCCACGGCAGAAACCGGATTGAGATGGTGAAAGCGCTGGGGTGACGTGGCAGTACAGAGACTCAAAGAAAATACGTTCACAGACCTTGGACACAGCGGGAAGGAGAGAGATTGGTCTGTAGTTGCCAGCCTGAGAGCGTTGGCCTTTCTTATAGATCGGGACGATAACAGCAGATTTCCAGACGGACGGAAATACTCCTGTACGATATGACATGTTAAAGAGCAGGCACAAGGGATAGGACAGAGATGGCGCAAGCCATTTGAGAACCTCATTGGGTATGCCATCTTCGCCAGGGGACTTACAATTCTTCAGGAGTTTGAGGTGCTTACAGACGGTAGCAGTCGTGGTAACGACGCGTGTGAGTGGTGCGCTAAGTTCAGGGGCTGGGGACAGCGATGGAATGACCCAATTCGGATCTTCCGGAATGCCGGATGAAACAAACTGCTTGTTCAGTGTGTCTGCAATCGCCTTCACATCGTGCTGGCGGTTGCCATTGGAGTCCGTCAGGTACTGGATTGGCGCGCGGGAGGTCCCGCGGCACTGGTTGCGAATGAATTGGTGGAGTGATGGGCGATCGGGGGAGGAGAGTGTTGCAGAAAGAGAGTTTAGAAAGGAGCGGTGTGAGGTACGAGAAAGGTGCTTGACGAAGTTGCGTTGAACTCGGTAAGCCTCCCGGTTAACCGGCGTTGGGAATTTCTTGTAGATGCTGAAAAGATCACGCTTGCGCTTCACTTCAGATACGAGGGACCGTGTCACCCATGGGGGACTAGATGTCGAGGATGTTGGGTTGGAATGTTTCCGGTTGTTGCAGCCGATAGCAAAGTTAGAGAGGTGCTGTTGGAACCCTCGTTCAAGGACGGCTGCAAAGTGATCTACCGCGGCGTCAACAGTTGGAGAGCCTTCTGGTTGCAGAAACGACCAGTCGTGGCAGGAGAAATAAGCGTTCATAGACTCCCAGCACTGAGAGGGAACTCGACGGAAGCGATATGGGAACGGTTTGCGAGAAGGAAGTGGCAGGTCTGGATCCGAGGGCAATGAGACGGCGAACTGGCATGAAACCATGAGATGGTCCGAGGAGCCAAGAGCGCAAGCTGTGTGAACGTCCGTCGCCAGCAGGGGTTGGTTCGTGAAGACAAGGTCTAGACATGACTGTGTTCCGGAAGATGTTGTGTGCGTTGGACTCTGCACCAGCTGATCCAAACCGAAGCAGGTAAGGGTGCGAAAAAGTGCCGCCCCAGCAGGACACGTTAAAGGGGAAGTTAAGGCAAAAATCAAAATTTCACCAGTTGTAGTCTTCGGGGTGCTGAGTCGAATGGTCGTGGTCCGAGGAAGCGGAGACGCTCCCTTCCTACTTTAATCCCAATCGAACTCGCGCACTTCCACCGAAACTGGGTGACTGCGCCCTACGAGATGGGGATTTGTATGCAAAATGTCACTAAAAGCGCCATTTCGTTCTTAAAAAAGCACGGATGACCGCGATTGGCCCATATGTTGTAGTCTTTTGGACGCTGAGTCGACTGGTTTTGGTCCGAAAAGGCTGCGATGCAGCGTTCCTCCTTTATTCCCAATCGAACATGGTTGAACAAGCGGTCACGTGCTCCTGGGTGCCGAAATCACCTGGTCACCACGCCAGCAGGCGACAACTTTCACACCAAGGTTCAACTCGAGTTCAACTCGAGTGACAGGAGTGCACCCAAAAAAGGTCAAACAGGCTAGTAAGTTGTACCCTGCAGGCACAGTGACCAGGTGACTGGTGTACGCAGGAGCACGTGACCGCTTGTTCAACCATGTTAGATTGGGAATAAAGGAGGAACGCTGCATCGCAGCCTTTTCGGACCAAAACCAGTCGACTCAGCGTCCAAAAGACTACAACATATGGGCCAATCGCAGTCATCCGTGCTTTTATAAGAACGAAATGGCGCTTTTAGTGACATTTTGCATACAAATCCCCATCTAGTAGGGCGCAGTCACCCAGTTTCGGTGGAAGTGCGCGAGTTCGATTGGGATTAAAGTAGGAAGGGAGCGTCTCCGCTTCCTCGGACCACGACCATTCGACTCAGCACCCCGAAGACTACAACTGGTGAGATTTTGATTTTTGCCTTAACTTCCCCTTTAAATCCGATGGGCACCACCGTTTGTGCTTACTGTTGAAGTCCCCAGCCATTATGACATGGTACGATGACATGGGAACGGTTACCAAAGCACTAGCTAGCATATCACAGAAGTGGTCTATTTCCGTGGTTTTGACTGAGGGCGGACGGTAGGTACAGCAGACGAGGATGGGTGTCGGGGAGCCTAAGATTGGGTGAAGCTCAACCCATACGGATTCACAGGTCGGACGAGCAAGGTCGTCGCGAACTTGGACTCTTCCGAAGCGATTTTGCCGGACAAGAATCGCAACTCCACCATATCCTCTGGTTGCCGTACCGGATTTGTTATCATGAGGTGGTCGGTCGCGACGAAATGTGGTATAACCGGAGATGGTGAGCGCTATGCTTGGATTTAGCCATGTTTCATTTAGACAGATGACATCAGGTTTGCTGAAATCAGCAATGACAGACAGTTCGGCAGATTTGTTAACGATTGAGCGGCAATTTACGGAAAGCAAGGTCAGTTTACCCTGGCAAGGGGGGAAGTAGGGCCGAGCCAGTGGATTCAGCTGTGGTCGCGCCATCATGCTGAGCCTGAGGAGAGGACGTTGTTTGCCTGGTTGGCATTGCTGGTGTCAAAACTGTCCGCGGCAAAACGCCAGGGCCTAACCGTGTGCGAAAGAGCATCCGGCCAGAACCCTTTGTCACCGACTGTGTTCTCATCAGCTGCCTCGACGGTCACCCGTGCGTAGGCAGTTCTGAAGTGCTTGGATGCAAATATGACACCTTCCTGAATCTGCACTCCTCGGGCAGAGCACCATTCAGCATGCCCTAGCGGCCCTAGCCCTGTTGGTGTCTCCCGTACCATGTGATCTTCAGGTGGTACGGGAACTCGTACATGAAGAGCACCTACAAACGGAAATCAAAAACAACTTGGTGATTGCAGGTCTTCCAGAAAAGGAAGACGAGAATCTGTCAGAAATTGTTGCCTCACTGATGTCTGGCATTGATGCTCCATTACTCCAAACAAGACGAATCGGCCGACCATCGCCATCTGGAAAGTCAAGACTTGTCCATGTGTCCACAAACAAAGCTACTAAAGCTACCATCATGGATGGCCGCTTTGGCCTCAAGTTCGATGACACAAATGTGTACGTCAACCATGACCTAACCCCAAATCAGCAAAAAGACCGTCGACAAGCAATACCAATCTACAAGCAGCTACGTGCTAAGGGCATCAAATGCTATTTTCCCCATGCCAAGATTGTGGTGGACGGCACACCCATCAGTTATGATTCAGCACACAAGCTTCTGGAGGGAAATACAGCATAGGAGACCATGGATTCCCCAGAAGCATCACGTAACACAGCATGCGAGGCGGCATGGTGAGACTGTGCCTTGTACCAGGGGCGTCCCGCAAGGGTCGGTCCTGGGTCCCCTGCTCTTTTGAGAAAATTCTCATCACAAACCAGCCGCATTCATGAAAACGCAAAATTTGTGCGCCACAAAAGTTTATTGCTATACTGTATTCAAAAATTCCACTATTTTCTTGCCTATATGCCGGTTCGTGCACGAGCACGCGCGTGCGACGAGAATGTTCGTTCGTTCGTTAACATCAAGAACGTTCGAATACTCAAATTTTATGTTCGTTTCAGCCCTAATCCTGCAGCGGTCACGCCTGCCAGCAGCCAGCAGCGCAGTTGCCACAGCCCTTGACCTGTAAAGGAAAGGCTATTACCCCTACGAGTACTGCCAAATACCTTGGTTTATTGATAGACGAGCATCTCACCTTCCAGCCACAGGTCCATAAATTGTGTAACTCGGTTTTTGCTAAAGTTGCTGCTTTCCGACATGGCCGTAGAAATTTAACAAATGATGCAAAGCGAACATTCTACTTGTCTATTATTCAGTCTACCCTAGACTATGCCAGTAATGCTTACCTACATTGTTTAAGCACAACTCTGTACAATAGGATTGTGACCGTTAGCCACATAGCAATGAAGAGAGTGTTTGGACTCGATCGTACCACGCCCACTGAACTAGTTCTTCGCTTATATCACCTCTATTCTTTGGAACAGCGTATTAGCCTCAAGCTCTATGTTTTTGTGTACCGCTGCTTGGCCCAGCATCTTGCTAGTCCTCTTCTTCAGTCTTTGTACCAGCTTCGGGCAACTGCACTTGGTCACCAGGCATGCACCCGGGGCAAGGCACAAAGAGCCTTAGTTCTCCCACTCGTTTATACGCAGTATGGCATGCGCTCTATTTCTTTTCTGGCGGCAGGCAGGTGGAACTCTCTTCCAGCTGACTGTCGACAGGCCCACACTCTTGCTCTGTTCATTAATATGGTTAAACTTCACCTAGGGTTCCCAGTAAAAAGGCAGTAGCCTGTTGGGACTCCCCTAGTAAAATAATAAAAACTACTACTACTACTACTACTCCATCACAAACACCTCACCATATTTTACCCACGCACCAGTCTTCATACCTCGCACCTATTGTGGCCGACCCCGCTCAACAGCAGCCACGACCGCGTTCCCACTCAATCCCTATGCACCAGTTTTCATACCTCGCACCTATCGTACCCAACAGCAAAAGGCATGCCGAATATGTATTGTCAACTGCTGTAGTCTCCTGAGTAAACAAGCCGAAGTATTGAACCTATCGACACAAGAGTCTCTGGATATTCTTTGTTTAACAGAAACGTGGCTAAATCCGACCTTTCCTGATAATGTTGTAACCATACCAGGTTATAAACTATACCGAAAGGACAGAAGCAATACATCCCTACCATGGTCACAGCTTGGTGGGGGTGGCGTAGCAATCTATGTTAAGGACCACTTGAGCTGCGATTTTCACCCAGAATGTACGTATGGTAGCTGCGAAATGATGACTGTTGAGATCAAGCATCCAAGCCGACCTGTTTTCTTATCTGTTTGGTACCGGCCCCCAAGACAACCTATAAGTTCTTTAATATCTACGTTCGATCAGCTCTCTGATCTGTTTGACCAACACAATAGCATAATTGTAGGCGACTTCAATGCCAAGAACCAAGCCTGGAAAGACACTGACACCACAGACTGCAATGGTAGGGCACTGCAGTCGGCTTTGGTGAAGTTCGGTTTCAATGTGATGAATGAAGGGACTGGTACACGACCTAATCTTAGAAGCGGTCAAAACCCGTTGCTCGACATCATTCATAGCAACCAACATACCAGACATTTTACTCTACACACACACTTGAGCCCTTATCTGATCACTGTGCTGTCATTGCCTCGCTATCTCGCTGCACACCAACCCAGCGTCGAGGTTGTCGACTACGCAGAACAACGGATTTCGCCAGACTGCGCATTCTAATAGAGCAGGAACCGTTTCTTAAGCGCGTAATGGGGACTGAACTTGTGGATTCAGCTTGGAAAGCGTGGGAATCTCATTTTCAGAATCTAGTAGACAGATCTTCTATCTGGAACAGTCAACAGGAGCGTCGAAAGCAGAGCTGGTACGCGCCAAATCTACACAAACTAAAGCGGAGACAGAATGTACTGTATTGTTCCTACCTGCGCAACCCTCAGTGTATTGAGGCGAAAGCAGCTTATTGCTTATCGCGGAACTTTTACAGAAAGAAGCTTCGAGCGGCCAGACACGCTTTCCTTGACCGTGAGGCTGCTAGAATATCAAAGAATTGCAGTAAGTGCGGATATGTGAGGTGGAAAAGGGCCAAGCAGTTTTGCAACATTGTTGGCAGCAAGTCGTCAGTCCCTGATCTTACAGATGGTGACGCCAGCGCCACCACTGAGCATGAAAAATGCGATCTTCTTGCTCAACATTTTGCAGCCCAGTGTTCAATGCCACCAGCAGTGAATGGACAACCCTCTCAAGAGCCATCATTAAGTGCTTGCACCACCTTGTACAACATTTCTAAATTCAGTCCTGGTCAAGTCCATTACGACCTTACACACCTATCCCCCCGAAAATCCACCTCAGCAAAATCACATGATACCGATACTACGCTCAATGGCAGATTTACTGTGTGAATCCCTCTCATTCCTGTTTAACTTGAGCATATCTACTTCGTGCTTCCCCAATTCCTGGAAATCGGCCTCTGTTACCCCATTATATAAAGGCAAAGGAAGTGCCTCTTCACCAACAAATTATCGTCCTATTTCACTGCTGCATCCCGTCAGTCGTCTTTTCGAATACCGGATAGCACTGAGTCTCAGCAGTTTCCTGCATCGCAACAAATTAATATCACCGTCCCAATTTGCATATGTTCCACAGCGATCAGCAACGGACCAACTTATCCTGCTTACTCACCAGATGGCTCGTGTCTCAGACAAACACAACAGATATGATTGTGCATTTCTTGACTTCAGGAAAGCCTTCGATAAAGTTCATCATCCAACACTGATTGAGAGGCGGAGTACTTTTATGACTCGAAACTCAGTGAAATGGTTTGAATGCTACCTGAATCAAGATTGAGGAGACGATCTCTCCCCAATATCTTTTGAATTGTGGTGTTCCTCAAGGCTCACATCTTGCACCCCTGCTGTTTTTTACCTACGTCAATACCCTTCCCGACACGTTGACCCACAGCGCCCCTAATCTATTTGCTGATGATGTTACACTGCTCAACACTCATAACATAGGTTTACCTGTTGTCAATCTGGCCAATTTCCAGTTGGATTTAACAAGCTGCCAGCGCTGGGCTAGAGGCATTCACGGGGAGGTTTCTGCGGCCAAGACCACCATGTTCTCCAACTATGCTCCTCCACCCTCTTCGTCTGTCCAAATGGACAATGTATCACCCAATGTTAAAAGTACCGTAATCCATCTAGGCGTAGAGATCAGCACTAATCTTAAATTCCAAGACCATTTCACTATTGTGTTCAAAACGTTTCGCCAACGTGTACATTTGTTATGCTTTATGGGCCGTCATCTATCGCATGCACATATTGCCCTACTCTACAAGTCATATGCAGCGTTCCAAGGTTCTCCTTGGTGGTGTGTACCGTCCTCCAGGCACTCCTGTGCAATTCTGGCAAGACTTGACGAATGCAGTAGACACTGTCGTCTCCACACTTCCCACGTCACCTCTGGTCCTTGTTGGAGACTTCAATGTCGATGTAAGCTCCCGCGACAGCCCCCAGCTAAACAGCTTGCTGCACCTGTGTAATTCTTTCGACATCAAGAACCAAGTGGACAGTCCTACCAGAGTTGGACCCCAGGGCAGCCAAACAACCCTGGATCTCGCTCTGGTCGGAGACGATCATGTGAACTCTTGTGTCGTAGTATTTTATTTATTTATTTATTTATTTCTGCACCTCGTGGCATGTCAAGACAGCCAATTGAATTGAGGAGAGGGTGAGACCAACCACGGAAGAAGAGAAGAAAAGAAAATTAAGAGCACGTACACAAAGTGGGAAGGGATTAGCAACTTACAAAGCAATGGGATGCTCAGCGAGCTATGCAGCGGAAGTGGTGACTGTGACTTTGTTTACTGGGAGATACTGAAGTGCTGTCTGACGAGGGTACGGAATTTGGGCATATCTGGAGCTTGTCTAACACTGGGAGGCAGTTGGAGCCACGTGGAGTAGGAGGAAAAGAAAGGGGAATTTACGAATAGGGTAGACCTAGCTAGGGGGAGACGAACGCAGCTTCGGGTGGTGCCACCTGAATTGAACCAATTAAGGGACTGTAAATGAGCAGGGTGCTGGTCAAGGAAAATTGAATGCGCCAGGGTGCACTTGGAAGCATCAAGGTAATGTTGCAGAGTGGTAGTGGATGCAGCAGCATACAAGTCTAGATTTGAGGTATAACGATCAGTACGGAATATGATTCGCAGTATACGGCGATGGAGAACTTCTAATTTACCTATGTGGGTTTTGTTAATGGTGGACCAGGCAGGGAAGCCGTATGTGAAGAGGGGAAGAATGTATGATTTATAAAAATTAATCCGGCAATTTTTGGGCAAATGGGACAAGTGACTTGACATTATGCCGACAGATCGGCATACTTTGGACGACACATGATCAGCATGGTGAGACCAGGAGAGGGTGGAATCTATGACAATGCCAAGGTGTTTATGGTGGGGCGCTACAGAGATAGGGTGACCGGGATCATCGGGAAAGTGGAAGATGGGCACTGGATCTGTGGGAGGGGGAAACAGGAGGAGCTCGGTTTTGGTCACATTTGGCTTTAAAAGGTACCAAGTGCTCATCCAGTGAACAATGTCGTTGATACAGGTCTGAACTTTGGGGTACAGGGTGGCGTGAGATGGGGAGGAAGCAAGGACAGTGGTATCATCTGCAAACAAAGAAATTTTGGGAATTGAATAGGGGAGGTCATTAACGTATGTGAGGAAGAGCAGGGGACCTAAAATGGAGCCCTGGGGCACTCCGGATGTCACAGACTCGGGGTCAGATAAGGTTCCATTTACTGTGACGCACTGATTTCGGTCCAAGAGGTAGCTAGTTATCCAGGCGAGTAGGGAGCCGGAGACACCATGGGCACGAAGTTTGGCGATCAGGCCCTTGTGCCACACGGTGTCGAAGGCCTTGGAGAGGTCGAAGAAACAGATGCAGGAGACCTGCCGCTGGTCTTTTAGGGAGCAGAGGTCTTGGATTATGCGGGATAATTGCAGGGATGTGTTGTCCTTACGACGGAAGCCAGATTGTGCGGGGTGAAGAAGAGGGGAGATATGGTCGTACAAGCGGTCGTACACTATTCTCTCTAGCAGTTTGGAGACGCAGGACAGGAGGGAGATTGGTCGGTAATTAGACGGGTTGTTCTTGTCGCCTTTATTTTTGTACACTGGAATGACAGTGGCTGACTTCCATCGTGACGGGAATGTGCCGGAGGAGAGGGAAAGGTTAAAAAGAATGGAGAGTGGGCGGGCAATTGAGTAGCTCAGTTTCCTGAGGATCTCATTGGTGATCCTATCAGCTCCGGGGGATTTGTTCAGAGGCAGTCTTGCAATATACTTGTGAACAGTCGATGAGGTGATGATCAGGGAGTGCAATGTAGTTGCTGGTGGAGGTAGAGAGGAAATAGTGGGAATAGGAGCATCGGGGTCAACCTGTAAGCCAGCACTAACGAAGTGGCGGTTCAATAAGTTACCAATGGATGCCGGAGAGGTGCTTGTTCGACCATTGGGGCCCACCATCTTCGAAGGTATAACCCGGGCGCTGGTAGGATTTCGCAGTTGACGAATGAGCACAGGGAGGGATGGGAGGCGAGGGTTTGTGGGAGATATCGTGGCACGGAGGTTGCGGATGTAGCAGCGATGGCAGGATCTGGAAAGGCATTTTACATAGTTACGTTGGTGTTTGTATTTGTTGAAATTTGTAGGGGATGGGTATTTCCGGTAGATGCTGTAGAGATCGCTCTTGACTTTAATAGCTGCTTTCAGTGCTGGCGTCATCCAGGGGCAGGGTTTGTGGCGTGATTTCCGACGAGGAGGTGAGGATCTTCCTATATATAGGTCCAAGGCACCTTCAAGGATGTCAGTGAATGCGGAGACAGCCGTGTCGATGCAGTGGGAGGCAAGGACCTGAGACCAGGGTACAGCTGCGAGAAAAACATTCATGGCATTCCACATGTTATCCGTGGCACTCAGGACATTGTATTTTTGTGTATATGGTGGGCTACGGCAGGTGCTGGCTGCTGTGGGGGAAGACTTTGAGGAGGAGAACTCAGCCAGCAGGACGGCATGGTCTGCTGCGCCAAGAGGAGCCAGGTGTTGAATGTGGTTGAGTTGGTTAGGGATGTTGCTCGCGATAAGGTCTAGACAGCTGCCAAGTCCATTCGAGCGGAGGTGGGTGGGAAAGGTTACCGATTGGGTCAAATTATAGCATGAGAAGAGGTTGTCAAGACTCAGACCCTGTGCATCCGTTTGGTCAGTTGAGCACCAGCCGGAATACCTACAGTTGAAGTCGCCTGATATCACAAGGGCTTCGGGCTTCCTTTGTGTTGATTGCAGGGCTATTTGGAGGCGGTCGAGAAAAGTCGAGAAGTCATCCGTCGACGGGGAAGGAGCACGGTAGATACAGGCTACTGTTAGGTGGGTTGTTGGCAGGTCAGAAGGTGAGACAAGCTTATGTTCAGCGAGTGTAAGCCGAAGTGCTAGCGCTTCCAAGCCCGGTTGCTGAAAATCCGGTAGCTGATCAATGGAAGTGCACAGACCTTCACGAACTAAGATTAGAACTCCTCCATACCCCCTGTGTGGGTCACGGTTCTGTCTATTTTCTAAAACAGGTCGGTCTCGACGGAAGCATTCATAGTGTGGCACGTGGAAAGCTTGTGTGGGAGTTAGCCAGGTCTCTGTGATGCATACTACGCTGGGTGTGTGATCTTCACAGATTTGAATGAGTTCGCCAGACTTGTTTGCTATGGAGCGAGCATTAAGGACACAGATTGTAAGTCGGTGAGTAGCAGCATGTACAGAATGGGGGAAGAAAGGTGGGGCAAGAGCGTTGAGAGGCGCAGGGGTTGAAGTGGAAGAGGAGGGATAAAGGTTACGCATTGGAAGCTGGCTTCGTCACTTTGGGGCTGTCCGCAAAACGCCACTTGCGTACTGAGTGGCTGATGGCTTCGGGCCAGAAGGCTCTGTCTAGTACACGCTCTTCATGTTCTGCAGCCACAGTGACTCTGGCATACGATGTGCCAAGGTATTTGGACTCCATGACGGAGCAATTTAATACCTCCACGTCCCTCGCTTCGCACCAGTCTCTGATGGAGTGAGCGTTGCAACCGCTGTTGATGCTTCCAACGTAGAGCACAAGTTTGTTGATGGGCACCACCCCTGTCAGGACGCACGGATCAGCAGGTTCCGTGTTAGGTGATTCCTTCACGTACCGAGAGGTTATAGGAGCCCTCAGAGCTTTGGATACGCTGTCCGTGAATTTGTCCTGCCGTCCTTTTCGTCTATGGTTCACCTCTTTCCACGTGTTCTGTGTTGGCTCTGTACTACATATGCCAGTGACCCCTGCTTCACAGCATTGTGTGTCGGCTGCGTGGACTGTACAACTACAAGTATCACTGGTGCATGCAGCACACATTGGGCTTTAAAGCTTTGTTGGGCAGGCTGGGTCTGGGTACTACTTGGACTTGTACCTTGTGGTGTTGCAGCATGCTGGGTGCGTACGGTATTACTGTAGGACTTCGCAGCTGGAGGTCCCATGGCCACGTTTTGTTGGGATGTGTACGTGGGTACGGTGTGTGGTAAGGGGTCAGGGATGGAACACTTCTGTTGACGAAGCTCTACTACTTCACGCCTCAGCTCTTGGATTTCCAATTTCAGGGCCAACATTGTGCTGTCTCTATCTTCCCTCGACATAACAATCTCCTTGGACAAGGTTGAAACACATGATACAAGGCTAGACAATTGTTCCAACGTACCGTTTGGACTTGCTGGCTGCGGCAGCACTCCCACGCCCATCTTCCGGAGTTCTTTGACGAGTTCCGGGCGAGAAAGGCTTGAGGGTTGGTCTACTGATTTCCGCTCGCCCAGGTCAATTAGGTCCTTGAATCCCACCAGGGCTAGGTCTAGATTCTCATCAAGTGACATCATAAGGTACACAAAGGTTTGGTCACTGCTTAAGGGATGCTGTAGGAGTGCCGCTGAGGCTGATCCTCAGAGCACGAAAGCCGCCAACCGTCCCCAAAAACTTCAAATTATTATCTTACCTTCTACAATCAGTGACCACTTCGCTCTGGCACTTGATTTGCGACTCACAACGTCCTGCACACCGACCGTGCGACGTGGCCGTAACATTGCAAGAATTGATATGGGTCAATTTGCACATGACCTGCTAAATAGCGATCTAGAGAACTTCTGCTTTGCGCGGACGGAAGATGAAATGTGGGATATGTGGCTGGAGAAACTTGTCGCTGTCTTGAACACTCCTGCTCCTATCCCTCCACACCGCCCCAAAGCTCCTCCCCGGAAATCCTTCCCCTGGAAGACGCCAGCTCTACATGACCTCGTCCAGCGACGTGATGCGGCCCATCGACGGTGGAAAGCATCACCTGCAGACCCGGCTCTACGCAATGTCTTCACTTCTGCCCGAGACGAAGCCAAGCGTATGTCACGACATCTCCGAGCCACCTACTTTAGGGGCCTTCTTGCTGCTAGTCAGGCCAACGCACGAAAAACCTGGCAGACCATCAACTACCTCAGCGGTCGTAACAAGTCCTCAGTTCCACCAGCCGTCAGTGTCTCACAGCTCAGTGACCAATTCAGCGGTGGTGTGTCAGACCCAACTAACTAGATCACTACGTCTCTCAGCCCATTGGGTCCCAGGAAGAAGGAATGCCTCCAAGAATTTGCTCCAGCAAGTGTGCAAGAGACCGCTAAGCTGCTCTCCAACATCGACGTGCGCAAAGCTGCAGGCAGCGACCAGGTTCCAGCTGCAATCCTCAAACACTGTTCTCCTGTCCTTGCACCGTCCCTCACCATACTAATCAATGCATCTCTGGCTTCTGGTGTTGTTCCTGCATCTCTGAAGATTGCGGATGTTCGTCCCCTCTTCAAGTCAGGCGACAAAGCTGTCGCTAAGAACTATAGACCAATATCGTTTTTACCAATAGTTTCCAAAGTCCTAGAACGGGTAGTCCACACGAGACTGTGTAAGTTCCTCTCCAAAAATTCCTTGTTCCCCGCAACCCAGTTAGCATATCGCCCACTTCACTCCACAGAAGATGCCCAGACATTGGCTGTAGACAGATATTTGGAGGCAGCGGATCAGCAGCGCCATACAGGTCTTGTACTTTTCGATATGAGCAAGGCCTTCGATAAGGTCAAACACCAAATTTTGGTTACAGATCTATTTCAGCTTGGTATTACCTCAACGGCGCTCAGTTGGTTCATGAGCTACCTAACTGACCGCCGTCAGCGAGTCGTCCTGAGCAATGGCCAGTCGTCCGCCCTCTCTCCCTGTGAGTGTGGTGTTCCTCAGGGAAGTGTGCTGGGTCCTCTTTTGTTCTCCATCTACACAATGGAAATAGAACAGATCACAGCTCCAGCCCACTCACAACTGTTTGCTGATGATATCCTGCTAGACGCCATTAGTCAATCTGTCGAATTCTTGAATCTAACCCTCTCCCGTTCGGTCTCCAACCTGGCCAACTTTCTGGAAGAAAGAGGCTTAATACTAAATCCCTCCAAAACCCACGTTCTGGCCCTTCATGCGTCTCGCAGGCAGCCCTTGTTGCTTAACATAGAATGCAATGGAAATCCCCTAGCTCAGACCACAAATGCTCGATACCTAGGTCTACATCTCGACTCCCAGCTTAGGTGGGAGACTCAAGTTGCAACTATTACACGGAAGACCTCCCAGAAACTGACGGCGCTGCGAGCCATTCGCTCCTGCTTAACTGAGCAACAAGCCCTGCTATTTTACAGATCGTTAATACTACCGGACATGTTATATGGATCTAATGCCTTCTTCTCGGTTCTCTCTGCGCACCAACGGTATCAGCTTTCGGTCCTCGACAAGCGATGTAACCGCGGCGTTGCCAACCAGCCATTCCCCTCCCACACAGATCCCATCTACACCTGTCTAGGCCTCAACCCCATCATCCAAAATGCCCACTGTAAACTCCGCCTCCTCATGCTTCGTATCCACACCGCCAGAATTAGTAATCTTCTGTCCAAGCGCCTAGGTCGCCAGACTGAAGGCGTCACTCGGATCAACGATCCAAATGCGTATGTTGTCCCTGCCACCAGGCGAGTCTCTGGTGACTGTCGGCCGCTCGTTTCTGCTGTTAGACTATGGAACGGCCTGCCCCAAAAGTTCAAGTCCCTCGCCTGCCGTAGATCATTCAAGAGACTTTTAAAGGTTTATTTTTATGGCTAGCCAGCATCTAGGCTTGGACTCGGAGTCGTGACTCAACTGTGCTTTCTTCTTCTTCCTTTTTCTTTTTTTTCCCTTTCTCTTTTTCTTTTTGAGTATATGCAGTCTGTGTTGTCTGTGTTTTTCTCTCTTTCGTGGAGGCTTGCTTGTTGTATCCTTGGCTTTTGGCCGTTACTTTATCGCCATCATAATATTGGGCACCATTGCCCGTTTGGTCTGCGATACAAAATAAAATTTCAACAACAACAACAATAACATATGTACGATCCACAGTAGAGTACGCTATCCCTGTCTGGTGCTTCAGACTTACCACTAGCCAGCTAGAATCGCTTGACATTTTTACAAGCAAAGATCTGCAGATGCCTGCTGCGGTCTGCGAAGATTGATTTTGATCGCTATGAATCGAAGAATAATTTAAATAGGTTGTGTAATTTGGAATCCCTGCACTTCCGACGCACTTACATTTAGGCACCGGCGGATAATGCTAGTTATATGAGGAAATTGTGCTACTAGCACTGCTAGTTATTTGGAGCGATTATGCTAGTTATAATGCTAGCAGTGCCGATAGTGCTACAACAATGTCAATCCATGCGGTGGGAAATAATGACTTCCCTATGCAGTCACTCGGAATATGGCAGTATCACAGGGCAAACACGGTGGAAACATAACACACAAAGAAAATTGAAGAAACATCAGAGAATACATGTACAGCAGTTAAAGAGTTTCACTGATTCTCTTCAGCGTGGTGGAACGGTCAATGTTACAGTTACTAAGCACACTCTGCTCAAAGAAGCAGAGGAAACGAGGGTTAAAACGGGGTAATGCAGTAAGTTAAAACTGTATCTCCAGCTGAGGTAGCATCGACTCGGACTCATCAGAAGTGGGGAATGAAACTACTGGACTGCTGAATAACACGCACTGGTAATGTTAGCTGCACACATGGCATGAGTTATACTTCATGGCTAAGTCGGCCTCTGTTGTACTGCAACATTAGAGCAAGCTCCAGTTGATCTTCAAGGAGATTGTCCTGCTGGGTGGTTGTCAAGGCTTTCAGGAGGGAGAAGACACGCTCCACACTAGCAGATGATGGGGTAATGTGAAGGATCTTCTGAACAGCCGACTTCCAGTGCGGCAGGTGCTGCTGCCTTCGCCACCAAGTGAGCACGTCGATGTCATCAGGAGGCAAGTTGGCACAGGCTGTCTTGTAGACAGGTAATTCGAGCTTGAGTTCGTCAAGGGTCTCATCATGGTCAAGGAACGGCAGCTCCCGAAGTTGATCAACGTGCGCTACTGCTGGGTTGGTGTCACGCACAAAGGTGGGGTTTCCAAGCCGCAATCCTTTGTACATCTGGACAAGATACCGAAGATCACCATCCTGGTGGGAAAATCGTAATCGGAAGTAGGTGAGGGCGGGCTGCACACATTGCTTTGCAGTGGTTATAAGCTCTTGTTGGCGTGCTTGGTTGTTTGGAGAAATTGACTTTGCCACTGCCTTGGTGTTTGGGAAGTGCATATCACCAGTGGATTCAACTATCTCCTGCAGCTTGTCGTACACGCTAAGGACCAGTGGTCCATCTCCCTCCAACGTGTATGTGTTCGTAACAAACGGACGACCGCCATCGATAACGGCAGCAAGTTCCATCCTGAACACATCACTGCTGTTGGGAACTGCTGGGTGGTTACTCATCAGTATATCCAGCAGGTGTTGGCGTGCAGATGGTGAGCAGGTCAGCTCTTCTACGAATGGTTGGATGTCACCGAAACACTGAAGAACTTGCTGGAGAACCTCCCAACGGCTCCACCAACGAGTGGCACTGTAAGTCTTCGGAGTTCTTCCCGTGCGCTGTTTCCATGCTAGTCGTGCTGCAGGACTGTGGCTGAATAGGCTGATCCACCACTGAGAAAACTCGTCTACAAGTGGCACTTCAAAGCGCTTCCCGACATTGTCCAGACTGTGGGACACGCATTTGACATCAATGACTTGTGGGTAGAGAAGTTCCTGCATACTCCGTACTGCTACTCCATTAACAGCGGCACCGTCACGGACCACAGCGAGCACTTTCCCAGAAGACAGTTGAAGTTTTGTAGATAGGACAGTGATCAACTCCCGTGACAACTCCAGACCTGCCAGACTCTTTGCCAGTACATGGAAGCGAACAAGTCTCTGATGAATCTTGAAATCCGCATCCACATACCGCAGAACCACTGCAAGTGCCTCTCCCAGGCGGGAAGTTCCATCAAATATGACAGCCACATACGGTGCACCTGATATCTCCTTCTTTAATTCATCTTCCTCCTTGCAGTGCAGGAATGGAATCAGCTGAGCCATGTGAGTGCTATATGTTAAACGTCCGTAACCACTCTCCAGGAGAGGGCGCAGGTAATCCACCTTACTGAGCGGAATTCCAGCCTTTAGGAAAGCCTCAACAACGTTGGCCCGCCGAACAACAACATCTTCGGACACAGCTTGTGACAGACCGCTTCCCGCCAGGTCAGGCGTGCTTTCACTTGAAAACTTTTTCCACGAAATAGTTATTGCTTGTTGGTGAAGTTTCGCCCGCTTCTTACTCTCCTTTCCTTGCACATGTCGTTGGCTATTCACATGCGCTTTCACAATGCTGTGCTTGATACTGATCGTCAAGTTACAAGCTGTGCAGTAGAGTTTCCCCGCAGAAACTGAGAGGTACTCGCCTGGGAATTCTGCTATCCGATCGTGGGTGCTGCGTCGAGGAGCTGCGGTGGATTTCCCAGCTGACACTCTCACGCGCTTTGCTTCGGAATTCTGGCTCGAGTCGCTCGACTTTCGACTTCTTGCAAACGACCTTTTGCGGGCAATAGCAGCTGGTTGTGCTGCTGGAAGACTGTCGGCTGCCGCGTTCTTTTCCACGTCAGAGCTTCCCTCTTCGCTAACAAAGCCATCACTCTCACTGCTCTCATCTTCTGTTTCAAAACCAGAGCCTCCGTCTCCCGTAGCTGCCATCGGACCAACAAATTACGACAAGCTACGACAGTACAACTAGTTTGCTCACTTATAGCGAAGGACTCGCCACTTTTATAATTAATTTCACTGTCAACAACGACTCAACATGCTAAAGTTGAAGGCCAAAATAATTACAAACTACCGTTCTTACTTGGAAAAGACTCGCCGTATCATTGACATTGAACTTCAAGACAAGCATTGCAAATTTGGAAATCAAATTATTTGCAAAAAGTGTGCACAATGCTATATTTAGCTCCAAGTACAAGTCAGTGCAGTTTGAACAGCTCCGTAAACGCAGCAAACAGTGCCAAACACGCTTCTGGCAACGGTGGCATCCAGCATACCCTTTCATCTGGACGTAGTGCTAGTTTCACACATCGATTGTGCTAGACAAGGTCACATTTGGAGGCTTTATGCTAGGGCAGTGCCGGTCTTCCCCACATGGGTCATTATGCTAGTTATTATGCTAGCATTATCCGCCGGTGCCTACTTACATTTCCATCACCGTTTTGTTCAAGTATATCCATTGGCACCCAGATTATCTATCCCGCTTTGACATCAATATCTTTTCTAGCGCACGCCGACCAAACAACCTGATTTTCGATTCTCATGGCCGCATCTCTTCCTCTCTCTTTATGCATAAAATCGGAAGGCTGTGGAACTGCCTTCCACCAATGCTGACATCCCAAGATTCACTTTCTAAATTTCAGCAGCAATATCGCTTGCACGTGAAAAGGTTTAAATTTGACTTTAGTGGTATATCCCTGGACATTTAAACTAATTGTTTTATTTTGAACAACCCAGCCCTGTGTTTTTGCTCATTATGTAGCATATACTGTAACACGTGTAGTTTTCCTCACTGTTTATTTCTATTGCATGATTAGCATCAGGAGATCCCCTCGACAGGCCATCGCCTCTGGGAGATCCTTTAAATAAAAATTATCAAATAATCAAAAAACTCACATGCCTGTACAAGCTGTATTGGATTGACGGTCCCCCAATCCTGACCACCATGACACCAGGCCCACCGAGGGCAGTTGCTAACCAGCACCGGCGCTCTACTCGCCACCAGCAAGAGGAGCAGCACCAGTACCAACTAGCACCGACACTGCCCGCGGGAGCCCGTAATAGTGCTATCCGATCATTCTCCCATGCCACAATCCAAGACTGGAATCGTCTCCCATCTGCCCTGCTACACAACCTTCCCACGCAGAAGGGAAGCATTCAACAAAGGCGCCTACAAGTCTCTCCGAAGTCGAGACTGGAACTCAGTCACAGATGCCCTGTGAACCCTCCCTGAACACCCTCTCCGCTTGCACCCTGGCTCCTCCTTTTTACTCTATGACATGTATCATCTTTCTATTTTTCACCCTCTATACAAATGTACTCCCCCTCCCCTCCCCCCTGTGCCAACTCCTCCCCAATTTTTGGTGCACTGAGGTGTTGATGAAGCCGAGACATCAGGTCGGCGGAGATGCTCCAGTTTCACCACCACAGTTGCGTCTGCAACCACCTCTATCATGCAGTATTCGTGGTTTCTCGTAGAAAAAACTACAGTTACTGTATCATGCTCCTGTACTCTAAAGTATTAGAATGGACTCGGATGGAGAGCCAAGGATTAATTTATAGAAAGAAAAAGGACCAAGGAACTACAAATTACGCTATAATGTCCACCAACACCACCAGTTACTAAACAATCAGCTCATGCTATAACATTGCACGACACTGACCGACGGTACTGACGTTCTACAACTAACTGGCTAACAGCTCTAGCACATCTTGGATACGCACTCCAACAGCCTTTTAACTTAGAAGGTTCTAAGTTACAGAAATAACATAAGGAGGAGAAGGTGAGCACAACCAAGATAAGCACGAGCTGAAAGTCTCAGCTGTGAAGGACGTTGGCGGATGTTCATGCATATCAATGACGATATTGGCAAGACCATTGGACAATACGGTCAAACTACGGCTCAAGCAACATTCCACACAACTTGCGTGGCTCAAAAGATACGAAGATGGTTCGCATCTTTTGAGCCACACAAGTTGTGTGGAATGTTGCTTGTGTCCTTGAATCGTAGTTTGACCGTATTGTCCAATGGTCTTGCCAGTATCGTCATTGACATGCATGAACACCCGCCAACGCCCTTCCCAGCTGAGACTTTCACCTCCTGCTTATCTTGGTTGCGCTCACCTTCCCCTCCTTATGTTATTTCTGTAACTTAGAACCTTCCAAGTTAGAAGGCTGTTGGAGTGCGCATCCAAGATGTGCTAGAGCTGTAAGCCAGTTAGTTGGAGAACGTCAGTACCATCGGTCAGTGTCGTGCAATTTAATCGCATGAGCTGATTGTTTAGTAACCCCCCCCCCCCCCCCCCCCCACTTCCGCCGCATAGCTCGCTGAGCATCCCATTGCTTTGTAAGTTGCTAATCCCTTCCCACTTTGTGTTAGGCACCGGCGGATAATGCTAGCATAATAACTAGCATAATGACCCATGTGGGGAAGACCGGCACTGCCCTAGCCTAAAGCCTCCAAATGTGACCTTGTCTAGCACAATCGATGTGTGGAACTAGCACTACGTCCAGATGAAAGTGTATGCTGGATGCCAACGTTGCCAGAAGCGTGTTTGGCACTGTTTGCTGCGTTTACGGAGTTGTTCAAACTGCACTGACTTGTACTTGGAGCTAAATATAGCATTGTGCACACTTTTTGCAAATTTGATTTCCAAATTTGCAATGCTTGTCTTGAAGTTCAATGTCAATTATACGGCGAGTCCTTTCCAAGTAGGAACGGTAGTTTGTAATTATTTTGGCCTTCAACTTTAGCATGTTGAGTCGTTGTTGACAGTGAAATTAATTATAAAAGTGGTGAGTCCTTCGCTATAAGTGAGCAAACTAGTTGTACTGTCGTAGCTTGTCGTAATTTGTTGGCCCGATGGCAGCTACGGGAGACGGAGGCTCTGGTTTTGAAACAGAAGATGAGAGCAGTGAGAGTGATGGCTTTCTTAGCGAAGAGGGAAGCTCTGACTAGTGACTTGGAAAAGAAAGGGGCAGCCGACAGTCTTCCAGCAGCACAACCAGCTGCTATTGCCCGCAAAAGGTCGTTTGCAAGAAGTGGAAAGTCGAGCGACTCGAGCCAGAATTCCGAAGCAAAGCGCGTGAGAGTGTCAGCTGGGAAATCCACCGCAGCTCCTCGACGCAGCACCCACGATCGGATAGCAGAATTCCCAGGCGAGTACCTCTCAGTTTCTGCGGGGAAACTCTACTGCACAGCTTGTAACTTGACGATCAGTATCAAGCACAGCATTGTGAAAGCGCATGTGAATAGCCAACGACATGTGCAAGGAAAGGAGAGTAAGAAGCGGGAGAAACTTCACCAACAGGCAATAACTATTTCGTGGAAAAAGTTTTCAAGTGAAAGCACGTCTGACCTGGCGGGAAGCGGTCTGTCACAAGCTGTGTCCGAAGATGTTGTTGTTCGGCGGGTCAACGTTGTTGAGGCTTTCCTAAAGGCTGGAATTCCGCTCAGTAAGGTGGATTACCTGCGCCCTCTCCTGGAGAGTGGTTACGGACGTTTAAGATATAGCACTCACATGGCTCAGCTGATTCCATTCCTGCACTGCAAGGAGGAAGATGAATTAAAAAAGGAGATATCAGGTGCACCGTATGTGGCTGTCATATTTGATGGAACTTCCCGCCTGGGAGAGGCACTTGCAGTGGTTCTGCGGTATGTGGATGCGGCTTTCAAGATTCATCAGAGACTTGTTCGCTTCCATGTACTGGCAAAGAGTCTGGCAGGTCTGGAGTTGTCACGGGAGTTGATCACTGTCCTATCTACAAAACTTCAACTGTCTTCTGGGAAAGTGCTCGCTGTGGTCCGTGACGGTGCCGTTGTTAATGGAGTAGCAGTACGGAGTATGCAGGAACTTCTCTACCCACAAGTCATTGATGTCAAATGCGTGTCCCACAGTCTGGACAATGTCGGGAAGCGCTTTGAAGTGCCACTTGTAGACGAGTTTGCTCAGTGGTGGATCAGCCTATTCAGCCACAGTCCTGCAGCACGACTAGCATGGAAACAGCGCACGGGAAGAACTCCGAAGACTTACAGTGCCACTCGTTGGTGGAGCCGTTGGGAGGTTCTCCAGCAAGTTCTTCAGTGTTTCGGTGACATCCAACCATTCGTAGAAGAGCTGACCTGCTCACCATCTGCACGCCAACACCTGCTGGATATACTGATGAGTAACCACCCAGCAGTTCCCAACAGCAGTGATGTGTTCAGGATGGAACTTGCTGCCGTTATCGATGGCGGTCGTCCGTTTGTTACGAACACATACACGTTGGAGGGAGATGGACCACTGGTCCTTAGCGTGTACGACAAGCTGCAGGAGATGGTTGAATCCACTGGTGACATGCACTTGCCAAACACCAAGGCAGTGGCAAAGTCAATTTCTCCAAACAACCAAGCACGCCAACAAGAGCTTATAACCACTGCAAAGCAATGTGTGCAGCCCGCCCTCACCTACTTCCGATTACGATTTTCCCACCAGGATGGTGATCTTCGGTATCTTGTCCAGATGTACAAAGGATTGCGGCTTGGAAACCCCACCTTTGTGCGTGACACCAACCCAGCAGTAGCGCACGTTGATCAACTTCGGGAGCTGCCGTTCCTTGACCATGATGAGACCATTGACGAACTCAAGCTCGAATTACCTGTGTACAAGACAGCCTGTGCCAACTTGCCTCCTGATGACATCGACGTGCTCACTTGGTGGCGAAGGCAGCAGCACCTGCCGCACTGGAAGTCGGCTGTTCAGAAGATCCTTCACATTACCCCATCATCTGCTAGTGTGGAGCATGTCTTCTCCCTCCTGAAAGCCTTGACAACCACCCAGCAGGACAATCTCCTTGAGGATCAACTGGAGCTTGCTCTAATGTTGCAGTACAACAGAGGCCGACTTAGCCATGAAGTATAACTCATGCCATGTGTGCAGCTAACATTACCAGTGCGTGTTATTCAGCAGTCCAGTAGTTTCATTCCCCACTTCTGATGAGTCTGAGTCGATGCTACCTCAGCTGGAGATACAGTTTTAACTTACTGCACTACCCCGTTTTAACTCTCGTTTCCTCTGCTTCTTTGAGCAGAGTGTGCTTAGTAACTGTAACATTGACCGTTCCACCACGCTGAAGAGAATCAGTGAAACTCTTTAACCGCTGTACATGTATTCTCTGATGTTTCTTCAATTTTCTTTGTGTGTTATGTTTCCACCGTGTTTGCCCTGTGATACTGCCATATTCCGAGTGACTGCATAGGGAAGTCATTATTTCCCACCGCATGGATTGACATTTTTGTAGCACTATCGGCACTGCTAGCATTATAACTAGCATTTTTTTTTTTTCACGGTTCGCGTGAGACTCGGCTGGAAGCCGGGTTTTCCGCATCCGTAGGAACGCCACCACCCTTCAAGGATCAAGGCGCAGATGCAGCTCCTAAGCGGTGGGAGGTGAGTAGATCAGCTCACCAGCAAGTGGTCAAAGACCGAAAATCCCATTCACTGCATCCATGTTTTCCTCGTGCCAGGCCACGAGTTCCCAATTAACTGTGGGTCGCAGCACGGCTAGAAAAAATCCTTCCGCTTCCAAGCAGGACTTGAACCTGGCACCCTCTGTTTCTCAATCATGGTCTTAGACCATCCCACTATGCCTGCCTGCATAATCGCTCCAAATAACTAGCAGTGCTAGTAGCACACTTTCCTCATATAACTAGATAAGTTTTGTTTTTTCACGGCTGAGCGTAGCGAAAGAGTGCAAAAAACGTATTTTTCACTCACAAATATTTTCGTGCATTTGCTCTTGTTCTGCGCAACTCCGTTGAACCTGCCATCGTGGTCTTTGTTTTTCCTCGTGGTAGTTGAAGTTGCCCGCCCACCCACCCTGGTTTCATGGGAGTCGTCCACTGTTCTTCTTGACAATCTATGCCTATGTGTGTGGCTTATGATTATGACATACACCGGTTATTACATACCATTTCTTGCTATCTCTATTCTTGGGTCTGACTGGCAGCGGGGCAGGAATTAATGAAATAGAAAGGTTTTTTGGCCGAAAGGCGTGTTTTTCCTCTAGTCCGGTTGAGCGGTCGCGGCTAGGAATGTAGGGAGTCATTGTTTTTCAGGCGCTCCCCTGCTGCCCAGTCACCCATGCTCACCACTGGCCATGCTGTTTCACTTGATTTCACGGCCTTTTCTCCTGCTTGCTGGCGGTTCTTTGATGGATTGAGATGTTTTTCAGCTATTTATCTATTATGTGGCTGCGAGTGTGGTTTTTTGCTTCTACTTATTTCTGGAAAACCACCACGGTGGTGAGTGTGATTCCTCTGGTAGACCACTACCCCATGTACTGAAAAGTCGCTTTGTGAGTGAAAAGATAGTGTTATTACCCTAAAATTGTTCAAATAATGTTCTTTTGTGTAGTGTGGCAACGTTGTTGCCACTTGTGCCTGAATGTGTTTTGTCACCTTCTTGTTTATTATTGTTATTATTATCATTCGTTCTCACTTTTTTGTTTTTCTTGCTGATACACACTTGTCGCGCTTAGTTCTTACTTGTATACCCTTGTTTTCTGCACACTTTTGTGAGAAATCGCACCTCGATATTCCAGTGCTGTCATTGTATCGTGTTACCCTACCTTGATTGCTATAATTATTTCCTTTGTTCTCATTTTGTTCTTTAGTACAACGGTGATTCCTGAAGAGTGTTGTACAAAAACTTGTTCGAATCATCTTTTTTTCCATTGCCTTTTTCTTCTTACATGTATTTTTCCTTACCCTTTAGATTGTTTCTTGCATCGTCTCCATCGCTTACATTGTTAATAAAGTAATCCAAATGTCGCTACACCTGGTCCTATTTATTGCCATATTAAAATAAATAACTGGTGGTGTTAGTGGACATTATAGCGTACTAATAGTTCCTACTCCTAGGTCCTTTTTCTTTCTAAAGTATTAGATCAATATATGAGCCAGGGACTATAGAAACCGCCCTACGACGTTTGATATCAAAATCAAGTTATGACGTTTCAAAGTCACGCGACTCAAAGTAGTTACGCGAAGCGCAGAACTCGTCACTTTTGTTTTGACAAGACTCAAGAGCTGTCCTCTTGTTAGGTGTTCGGGGAAGGATTCCAAGCTCGAGCGATTGTCAAGTAACTCATGAGGCTCCACTTACTGTGATTGATTATGGCTACAACATCTAGTAGACGACGCAGCTCGATTCTGGGTGGAGTCGACTAGTCACTGATGCGAAGGCGCTTGAATCGGACGACGAGAATTTTTACGGATTCAGCGCTGGCACCCGCGAGTCGTCCGCGAGCGATTCCGACACCGATGCTGACAGCGATACGACGGCGATGATATGCCACCTAAGAAGAAGACGAATGGAGTCACAGCAAGCTCGAGTGCTGCTAGTGTTGTGTCGAAAATGCCAAGCCCCGACAGCTCGGAAATTTCAAACGCGGAGAGTGACACCGACTACTCGAAATCGGATGTCGAACCAGATGCCCCCGCACCTGAGCCACCGACGACTGAGCAGGTGAAGCGTGGTCTCCTGTCTTCAGACATACGCGATGGGATTGAGAGAGGCTGTGGATGCAAATCGAAGAATCATTGGAAAGTCATCCCAGAGCAGCAGCTCGAGGACTACATATTTGAAGTCTCTAAACTGCGAGAATCGAAAAATCGCTTCAAGCAGTTTGTTCTGCGCGCACTGACTGGAAGCATGCGAAAATCGATGACTGGTGGTGGTGATCGACCTTTCTATTTCCGCTATCATGTACGTGGTTACGAGTTTTGCAAAGACGTGTTCATGGCAGTTCATGCTGTTGGAAGTCATGTAATGAAGCGCCTTCAAAAAAGGCAAACAAAGGAGTCGTTCAACTGGCACACCATGGCTTGACTGGGAGAACACCAGAGCACTTGGCCACTTCAGCAGACATAGAGCAGGATGTAGTGCAGTTTATTTAGTCATAATACTGCTAACATGTACGGTCTACCTCAACCTGCAGGGGAGCGAGGTCGTGCTGAGGACCCTCCAGTATACTTACCAGCATCCAAGAACAAGAAGTCTGCATACAACATCTATACCAAGACCGTCACACAGTATTCGCCTGTTCATTACAGGTCATTTTGCCACATTTGGAGGAGACAGGCAGCACACATCAAAGTGATGAAGGCAAGGACAGACGTATGCGCACTGTGTGACAATCTGCGGGACAAAATTCGTGTCGCCCGTACAGAGGAAGAGACGGAATGTAGTGTCCAGGCCCTGCGTTTGCACATATCACTAGCACAAGAGGAGCGGCAGTACTACCGAGATTTAGTGGACGGCGCGCAGGCGTCACTGGATGAAGCTGAGGGCATAGTTCACTATGCATTTGAACTGCCTAACTAGCAAGACTGAAGATATACAAAGAACATTACAAACTGTGTACATAAATTTGCTCTCATGATATCGCTCAATTGACATGCCATTATTAAATAGGTGGTTAGGCACATTTTACCACCGCAGATCAACTTGAAATTTTGTTTGAGCACATAACCATACCATACAAACATTTTGAGAGAAAAAAGTTTTTCGCCAAAAAGTGCTATAGGGTGGTTTCTGTAGTCCCTGGCTCATATTATGATACGCATCACTCAAACTAGCGCTATAGCGCAAACAGTGCCAAAGGCGGGCCAAACATCCCTTCACAAAATTGGCACAAAAAATGGGAGTTGAAAGGAACACTGCATTGTGACTGGCATGGCTAACCAGCATAGTTACACTTACGCAACACGAATATTAGAGCGTGGCTCACCATCGGACCCCTGATATCAATGAAGGACACCCGCACGCACACACACACTATAAGAAATCTCAAAATAAATAAACCGAAAATATATTTGACGACGAAGGACGGTTGGAAAAGAAAGAAAGAAATAATGAAAATAGCTGACTTGCATGACTTGGACGAGACGGAGCTGACATAGAAGAGACGAGGTTGACATGGACGAGACGAGGTTGACATAGACGAGACGAGGATTACTGACGACGAGAGGAGGTTGGAGACGAGCCGAAAAATACTGACGACGAGACGAGGTTGGAGACGAGACGAGTATTACTGAGCATGGGACGATGATCTCAGAGTCGTGGGTTGAGCGGAAAGTGGGGCGCCATTGTTGAGTACGAATGGGACGAATACTCTCCAAACAACGGACAACGGGAACAGGTAGGTGGAACGACATTTATTACGGGAGACGAAGAGACCAAGACCAACGGAACGACTACATTGTGGAAGAGAGAGACAAGAGAGAGATTGAGTGAGGGCGGCAAGATAACGTGTAAAATATAGGGCCTGCCAGGCTGGGTAGCTATGGCAAATATGAGCGCGCAAGTAGCTACCCAGGCCAACGGAACAAAAGGTGACAAAACTTCAAAAGGAGACAAAAGGTGAGTACGACATAGTAAATTGTATGGGGTGCATGCAGGTTTTAACTTGGATAAGGTTGTGGAACGTAGATCTACTGGAGGAGGTACCTGCTATGTATCTATGTACAAAGGCAGAAGACAACAGAGACAACCGACTAGTTCATTGTTGTAACGCTGTGTTTCATGCACATAGCAAAGCTATAGGGCAATCCTTAGTTGTTTGAGGATTGCCTTAGCTTTGCTATGTGCATGAAACGCTGCGGTACAGCAATGAACTAGCCGGTTGTCTCTGTTCTCTTCAGCCTTTGTGGTAATGCTCCATCCTTGTGGTGTTGAGCACTCGCGATTGTCAAGTAACTCATGAGGCTCCACTTACTGTGATTGATTATGGCTACAACATCTAGTAGACGACGCAGCTCGATTCTGGGTGGAGTCGACTAGTCACTGATGCGAAGGCGCTTGAATCGGACGACGAGAATTTTTACGGATTCAGCGCTGGCACCCGCGAGTCGTCCGCGAGCGATTCCGACACCGATGCTGACAGCGATACGACGGCGATGATATGCCACCTAAGAAGAAGACGAATGGAGTCACAGCAAGCTCGAGTGCTGCTAGTGTTGTGTCGAAAATGCCAAGCCCCGACAGCTCGGAAATTTCAAACGCGGAGAGTGACACCGACTACTCGAAATCGGATGTCGAACCAGATGCCCCCGCACCTGAGCCACCGACGACTGAGCAGGTGAAGCGTGGTCTCCTGTCTTCAGACATACGCGATGGGATTGAGAGAGGCTGTGGATGCAAATCGAAGAATCATTGGAAAGTCATCCCAGAGCAGCAGCTCGAGGACTACATATTTGAAGTCTCTAAACTGCGAGAATCGAAAAATCGCTTCAAGCAGTTTGTTCTGCGCGCACTGACTGGAAGCATGCGAAAATCGATGACTGGTGGTGGTGATCGACCTTTCTATTTCCGCTATCATGTACGTGGTTACGAGTTTTGCAAAGACGTGTTCATGGCAGTTCATGCTGTTGGAAGTCATGTAATGAAGCGCCTTCAAAAAAGGCAAACAAAGGAGTCGTTCAACTGGCACACCATGGCTTGACTGGGAGAACACCAGAGCACTTGGCCACTTCAGCAGACATAGAGCAGGATGTAGTGCAGTTTATTTAGTCATAATACTGCTAACATGTACGGTCTACCTCAACCTGCAGGGGAGCGAGGTCGTGCTGAGGACCCTCCAGTATACTTACCAGCATCCAAGAACAAGAAGTCTGCATACAACATCTATACCAAGACCGTCACACAGTATTCGCCTGTTCATTACAGGTCATTTTGCCACATTTGGAGGAGACAGGCAGCACACATCAAAGTGATGAAGGCAAGGACAGACGTATGCGCACTGTGTGACAATCTGCGGGACAAAATTCGTGTCGCCCGTACAGAGGAAGAGACGGAATGTAGTGTCCAGGCCCTGCGTTTGCACATATCACTAGCACAAGAGGAGCGGCAGTACTACCGAGATTTAGTGGACGGCGCGCAGGCGTCACTGGATGAAGCTGAGGGCATAGTTCACTATGCATTTGAACTGCCTAACTAGCAAGACTGAAGATATACAAAGAACATTACAAACTGTGTACATAAATTTGCTCTCATGATATCGCTCAATTGACATGCCATTATTAAATAGGTGGTTAGGCACATTTTACCACCGCAGATCAACTTGAAATTTTGTTTGAGCACATAACCATACCATACAAACATTTTGAGAGAAAAAAGTTTTTCGCCAAAAAGTGCTATAGGGTGGTTTCTGTAGTCCCTGGCTCATATTATGATACGCATCACTCAAACTAGCGCTATAGCGCAAACAGTGCCAAAGGCGGGCCAAACATCCCTTCACAAAATTGGCACAAAAAATGGGAGTTGAAAGGAACACTGCATTGTGACTGGCATGGCTAACCAGCATAGTTACACTTACGCAACACGAATATTAGAGCGTGGCTCACCATCGGACCCCTGATATCAATGAAGGACACCCGCACGCACACACACACTATAAGAAATCTCAAAATAAATAAACCGAAAATATATTTGACGACGAAGGACGGTTGGAAAAGAAAGAAAGAAATAATGAAAATAGCTGACTTGCATGACTTGGACGAGACGGAGCTGACATAGAAGAGACGAGGTTGACATGGACGAGACGAGGTTGACATAGACGAGACGAGGATTACTGACGACGAGAGGAGGTTGGAGACGAGCCGAAAAATACTGACGACGAGACGAGGTTGGAGACGAGACGAGTATTACTGAGCATGGGACGATGATCTCAGAGTCGTGGGTTGAGCGGAAAGTGGGGCGCCATTGTTGAGTACGAATGGGACGAATACTCTCCAAACAACGGACAACGGGAACAGGTAGGTGGAACGACATTTATTACGGGAGACGAAGAGACCAAGACCAACGGAACGACTACATTGTGGAAGAGAGAGACAAGAGAGAGATTGAGTGAGGGCGGCAAGATAACGTGTAAAATATAGGGCCTGCCAGGCTGGGTAGCTATGGCAAATATGAGCGCGCAAGTAGCTACCCAGGCCAACGGAACAAAAGGTGACAAAACTTCAAAAGGAGACAAAAGGTGAGTACGACATAGTAAATTGTATGGGGTGCATGCAGGTTTTAACTTGGATAAGGTTGTGGAACGTAGATCTACTGGAGGAGGTACCTGCTATGTATCTATGTACAAAGGCAGAAGACAACAGAGACAACCGACTAGTTCATTGTTGTAACGCTGTGTTTCATGCACATAGCAAAGCTATAGGGCAATCCTTAGTTGTTTGAGGATTGCCTTAGCTTTGCTATGTGCATGAAACGCTGCGGTACAGCAATGAACTAGCCGGTTGTCTCTGTTCTCTTCAGCCTTTGTGGTAATGCTCCATCCTTGTGGTGTTGAGCACTCTAGGTAATCTCGGAACTCTCGCTATTATGTATCCGCAAGGAGGTACAAGGAGGAAAACTTCCTTCTGCCAGCGGAGAGGGCTCAACACAATAATGTGGAGCACTATTACACCGCGTGCTATTATGTATCTATGTATTCATCTATTATTCTTCGGATACAACATGGTAAATGAACATGGCGCTCTTCCACAATCTTGTAGGTAAGTTAATGTCGCAAATCAGTTCCGCAGCTTCTCTTTCTGCAACCTACGAGTACTTCGAAGTATACCCAATCATTGAGTCTGTGCTACTGCTATTCTCAGGATGAAAGCATCCAACATTGATGATCGCAAGATTTGTTCAGTTTCCGGTCATAAAAATGTCATTTGTTTTGAGTCTTAGGACCTTGCTGTTGCTATGTCGAATGCAACTGATGGCCGCAATCCACATGCTGATCTTGCTGCTGCTAGAGCTCGTCCTGCTGCTAGGGCTGCTGCTGCTAGGGCTGCTGCTGCTAGGGTTGTTGCTGCTAGTACAAGTGCTGTTTCTGCTGTTTGTGATAATAATCCTACATCCGCACCTGATGTAAAGCCAAGACGCAGAGCTTGCCCAATCTGAAGAGCCTGAATATACTGCTTCTGCGGCTGCTTCGGAGGAACCAGCAGGTTTTGTGTTGAATAACTGCAGCAATGTGCCTTTGAATGTGAGCAATTCTTGGGTGCACGGCAGCAGGCGTAGCTTGCCTTTCTCTCTTTAAAAAAGCTCACGAAGAACACAGGATGTGAATCATTCTTCTTTACATGTGCTTTCACTAAGAATGGAATGTTTCTTTTCTGGTTGGTCTGTTGTTGCTGTGTGGTGATGGAATGCTAATTTCAATTTGTATTTCTCTCCAACATTGGCTACTTTCTCCTCCACTTGGCTGTTAAATCCTGAAAACTCAACTATAAGCAGAAGCACTAGCTTACCTCGGATACTGAGCCAATAAATATAATTTTAAAATAGAAGAAATCCCCTTATTGGTCTTACCATAACCTTGAACCTTCCAAGCTGGAAGGCTGTTGGTTTGCGCACTGGAGGTGTGTGAGATCCAGGTCTCAGGTCGTTGAATGTCATAGTAACACGTCAGTTTTGTGCCCTGTTATCGCACTTTCTGACTGCTTATTATCTTGTCACAGTCGTGGATAGTTGCTTCATAACTCGTCGGATAATGCGATTTCTTCTATGTTAGAAGCACAAGCAGTCACATCTTGTGGAAATAATCAAATATAAGGAGTCAAATACAGATGAAAGCAGTCAAATACAGTGTGGTATTTGATTGGTATGGATCAGGGAAATTAGTGGGGTCAAATACTAAGAGATTGATGAACTGTAGGTGTTATATCGAAGCTCGAAGCTCCCGCGGCGATATGCAATTGATGGTATGGGCATTACTCCCTTGTTGATCGTCAGGACGGTTAGCAGAAGCTTTTGGCCTGTATAGCATTCGTAGATACATGTACATGAACCACTTAGAGTCGTGTTGCTAGTGACAGTACTAGTGAGGTGAACGAGGGCCGCCGGAAAGGGCATGTGGTGGGGAGATGGAAGCTTAGAGCCGATTCAATGAAATTATTGCTTTGTACAGTCATGTACCTTCATTACTACAGGGTTCACCAGTCGCTCTAAGCTCACCTGATGAGACCTATGGTGGATAATGGTAGTACGGTCGGTGGAAGGTGGAAAGTGGAAGGTGGAACAAGTATAAGGTGGAAACGACTAGCTATCCAAACATTGAGTGCGTACATGTACATGATGGTTGTACAAATACATTTATTATACTGTACGAGTACTACTACTAGCACAATGTACATAAAATGTGCCACGTAAACGATAAATTCATTGACACCACCGTGCCACCAGTGCAGAGCCACCACGTCCAGGGAGAAATCCCCGGTGATGCAATCAAGTACATGTCGGTGGACATGCCCTGGACGAATCAAAGGGAACTGCAAATAAATGCAAGAGTGGCATATAACTAAGCATAAGAAATGACAGTCGCTAAGTGCCAATGTCACTTCAACCATACCATACCACTAGTGGCACTACGCTGCTAGCGCCGCTATGAGTATGATCGCAGGCATGCTCAGAGTCATAGTAACTATTACTTAGCATGCGAAGCGTCTGTGACGTGTAACAGTGGAATGTCAGCTACGTGTTGACGGCGCTGTCTCCGCACAATGAAAAATCGATAAACCGATCACGGCCACGGCCTGCACTGGCTGCACTGGCTGCACTGGCGGGGAAAATACTGGACTGAGTCACTGAGGCAACATGCCGACGACGCCTTTGCACGCAAGACAACTGGGTACTGCACCTACTGCCACTGCCTGGTATTTCAACTCATACTGTTCTGAAGAGGCCAAACAATCGGCAGATGTGAACTTGTTTTGAGCATGCCCATTGGCACCTCTGTGAGAGCTGTGACCCTACGCAACATACACATATTTAATCATAGCCAGCAGAATGAAAGAGTATTTCTGGAACCGTGACAGGGCAACATGGGATGTCAATATCAATGGCTACAATGGTACGGCACGTACTACATGTTCCTCAACTGGTATGAAATTACATCGAAGGGAAATTCACCCTTCCTCAGTCCATGCAACGACGTTACTTGCACGTCTGTGAAGAACTGAAATGCAAATTACAAGTATTCTACATGATTGTACTTCACTCCAGGTGGTGGAAAGGAGCTTGCCGCTTGTGCACTACAGGAATGGAACAGAAACACTGCTTTGATGATTTGCCACGAGGCGAGCTGGCAAACACCAGCAATTATTTTCCTTAGTAGAACTACATTGTATGTGTACATGACCACTACTGTAGTATACATGACTGTATATTTAAATTGAATTCTTTACTCTCACGATGGCACCATCGCCAATGTAGATTCCCACTGACCAAGAAGAGATACGTGTACATTGTATTAAAAAAAGGGGCACACAGATTGCGGTACACCGTGCTCTTGGTAGATCTACGCGTGATCTCTGTTCTTTGTTTCCAAATCTAGACGACTACTACTACAGGCATGATAGTTATAGTAGTATAATTATCGCCTCGTGGGTTCGTTTGGGCTCACTCTTGTGTTGGATTAGAATCATTAGATTAATCCATTGCTTGTTTGATTGCTTGATTGATTTGAAGGATTGACCAAAGGTAGCGGGAGAATAGAAAGAATGCATGTTTGGAATTCTCTTTCATTCAGCGATTCAGACAATCTTGCTGGGAAACGCTCAAAATTGTATTGTACATACACGAGTCACGGAGTACCACGCGTCTGGATTGTTGTAACTAATAGTTTCATGCCAGATGGCAATCTTGACTTCAGACAACTGATAACGGTGATGCACAGCTAGTATATATGTATGGTATTTATGCAGTGGCATAGGAAGGAATCTGCTTCCGCATTGAGCACTCTATCTAACCGGAGGACTCCGCTCTCTGTAATTATAATGATATCAAAAATCTCCAAGCAAAGCAAACACAATGCAAATAAATTCAAGCCATTGTCATTGGTGCGCAGGTGTAACCTCGTCATTGTACATCTTCGCCCTTTGGCTTTGTCTTTGAACAACAGAACGCCGGACGTGATAATAAGCAGCTGCTGGTGCCAGTCGAAAACTTATGTGAGGTCATTGTTCATGTCATAGAGCTATGTACGGGGGAAACCCCTCCGGACACATACTGTAGAAGTAAAATCAGTATCTTTGGCGAAGAAGAGTGGATGTTTCTCGCCTTACCATGCAGTGTCCTCTGGTCACAGGACGACGCCCAAAACCTTACGTCATTTCAGGGCTAGCACCACAATAATCTTTTAAGGTGTGTTCCCCTCATTGACGTCTAGGCCGGTAGTCAAACATTCACAGCTTCATGCGATTAACTTCTAGGCTAGGGCATACTCCCGGTACGTGCGCAATGCCCATGTCCATTTATAAGGCTGCGCCAAGTCGTTTCATGCACAAACCTGTACAGTGTACCAAAGCACCACTCGACTAAACGTTCACACGTCTAACTCTAAGTGTAACAGTTACTTGAAGTCTTTACTGGACTGCTGCTGCCTAGATTCGCCATCAGTCTCACGGGTGATATTACAATCAATATCATACGCTGGACAGACATGCAGAACGTGCTGAAGCGGGCAACGATTATGCATGACATTCAGTGTGAATGAGATCACAAAGCCAAGGACATACATGTATTGTAGACATAGAATAATGGAGCATCACGTTCTGCGTGATCCCTTTACATGACGTCATGGCGTGCCAAGCAGACGTCATTTCGGCTGGTAGTCTGCTACATGTATACAGGCCAGGATGATGTACGTTTCCAGCACGTCCACGATTGTATTGTACAAGACAAAGTGTTAGTCACCTAGTGCTTCGCTTGGTATGTGTGTGTGTGGGGGGGGGGGGGGTGGAAGGTATTGCTATCAGCATGCGCGCCCGACCGAAACAGTTACTCTGCGCGAAACCTTCTCGAACTGGGAAAATGCAACATTGCAAGTACATGTAATGCTCACTTACTCCTTATCGTGATATGAATGTGCGGCAGTGAGCGATACTGTTTCTTCCAACCCCGAGCATGGGGAAATAGGACATAGGGCTGATGAACGCATTCCAAAAGCTTCCTAGTCCAGTGCAGGCAGTGAATAGTGCATGCAGGGAATAGTGCAGGCAGTGAATAGTGCATGCAGTGAATAGTGCATGCAGTGAATAGTGCATGCAGGGAATAGTGCAGGCAGTGAATAGTGCATGCAGGGAATCTAAACCTCCCATAACGCCTGTACATGAAGTTGCGGAGATGATGCTCTGGCCGGCGGGATGTACTTGTATATGTTACTGTACCATAGTGCAGCGGTGATGGTTACAGAGGGAAAATACCCTGCAAGGACCAGTATGATTCGCATTTCCAACACACACACACACACACACACACACCACACACACGCACGCGCGCACACACTCGCATACATACATAATATGCGAGTGTGTGCATCGAAGGTATCAGCATAGGCACACGACCGAAACAGTTGCCGTGCGCGAAACCTTCACGAACTGGGAAAATGCAAGCATTATACGCACACAATATTTGCTCATGCATACGTACACCAATCTTTCCCCATATCTCTACACCGGGGAAGTTTTACGGCGGGAAATCCTCTCCAGAAGCTTTTGTGCCGATCTCTCGCGTCTTAGAAGTACCCTCGTGCACAAGTTGACAAAGAATTACGATCTGGTGACCTGCACTCTCGCTTTCGCTCATGCTTTCGTATGAACGGTGGAGCTCACACTCACACTCACAGGCTCTCCTCTGAGGGAAAGATTGTATGCAGTCATAGCCTAAAATAGACTTTGGCTTTTCATGGGATAATTCTTGAAAAGTCCCCTTTACCTGCTTCAGTTCGGACAACTTCGCCAATGTTCGCACAACTTCGCCAATGTTCCCACTTATCGCGCAAGCGGTTCAGGTGTTTCGTTAGTGCCGAGCCATGAGACAAACGTACAACCGACGATGAGTTGAATCCGTCCGCCAGCCACCTATAACTATGGGCAGACTTCGCATTGCAACATCAGTTTGTCTCAGGCCTCACTGCTTCGCTAAAACGACCTGCAACGCGCAAGTTGAAGTTTCTCTGATACTATGGCGTCTTGCATATTTCTTGGAGGGGCCGTCCACCCCAGATATGTTGGATACGGAGAACAGGAGCGTCAGATCCGGATGGCTACATCGGTAAAGAATGACATAGGAGAGATGTTCAAGTTTGCCGCGGGCCATTCTCAGGTGGTGGTAAACCGACAAGGAAGTGTAAGTGATATGGCCCATCGAATTAGCAACACCTTGTACACTCTTGCTTCGTGCTGCTGAGTATTCCACATGCATACGGTATAGACAGGCGGTGCGTGAATTTGTAGTGAATCAACCACGGTACTATGCTTGCCCAGTCTCTGCATTGAAACATCCCTTCGAAAGTATTCAGCGAATAAGCATATTTACAGAACTGTAGTGCTTCAACAGAATCAAGAAACAATTCATTCTTTTCTTGTTTCTAATTTGGTAGGTTCATGGATATTCATTGAGATGCTTTCGGATTTGATGTAAACAATGCTGCAGAATTTGGAGATGGTGGATGTCCCCTTGATTTTATATTGATGTAGTTTTCATGTCTTAATTTGCGACAGGTTTATCGCCACGACATGAAGGTCAAGTCAATACTGCTGAACGAAGACATCAGCAACGAACTTCACCGTCAGGTATCCAGCACAGTGACAGGCGTGGGTGGTGCACAGAAACCCCTCTTTGATTCGGCTACCCTTAAACCCTACACAAGCAAGTACTCGGTGAGTGCGAGGGGCCAGATTTACCCATCTGATTCTCATCAAACTTACTTTTTGTTGTTGTTGGTGGTGGTGGTGGTGGTGGTGGTGGTGGTGGTGGTGGTGGTGGTGGTGGTGGTGGTGGTGGTGGTGGTGGTGGTGGTGGTGGTGGTGGTGGTGGTGGTGGTGGTGGTGGTGGTGGTGGTGGTGGTGGTGATGGTGGTGGTGGTGATGGTGGTGTTGTTGTTGTTCTTGTTCCTGTTGTTCTCATTGTTGTTGTTGTTGTTGTTGTTGTTGTTGTTGTTGTTCATATTTCTGTTATTTTTGTTTGGCTTATGGATACTGCCGTTGTTGTGAATTATCATTCATGATGTGTGCTGGTGGTGTTGCTGCTACTGATGATGGCAGTCGTCATCGTCATGGTGCTGCTAGTATTGTTATTGTTGTTGGTGGTGGTGGTGTTGGTAGTGGTGGTGGTGGTGGTGGTGGTGGTGGTGGTGGTGGTGGTGGTGGTGGTGGTGGTGGTGGTGGTGGTGGTGGTGGTGGTGGTGGTGGTGGTGGTGGTGGTGGTGGTGGTGGTGGTGGTGGTGGTGGTGGTGGTGGTGGTGATGGTGGTGGTGGTGGTGATGGTGGTGGTGGTGGTGGTGGTGGTGTTGGTGGTGGTGGTGGTGGTGGTGGTGGTGGTGGTGGTGGCGGCGGTGGTGGTACCACAACAGCTGCTGCTGATTTGTTGGTTTAAATTTATGTTACATAATGTCGAAATGAATTTAGCTTAGCTCATAGCGATTGCCAAATTCTAACTTGCTTGCTTTCCTGCGTGTGTATTGCCTGCAGGTTCGTCATGAGATTCGTTCCTTTCTGCAGAATGATTTGAGTAACAACCTAATTATTTTCATGACGGGGCATGGTGGACAGAGAATGGGGAAAGATGGTAAGGTGGTAGAAAGCTTTCTGCTGCCACAGCAAGGATCGGCTATTACTGAGAACTATACTGATGCTGACCTCACGCAGGACATTGTGAACGCCCTACCGTCCCACAAGAAGCTCTACATCGTCATGCACTGCTGCCACTCCGGTGGTATGGTCAATTTCTGGCAGCTGGACACAAACAAGCAGGTCGCACTTTTCGCCAGTGCAGAAGCCGACCTTCTAGCCGAATGGAGCTCTGAGGGCGACACAAACTTCGTCGGCACGTTCTGCTCAAAGGCCGGCTTAAGGGCCGGAAAGCGATTGAACGCTATCGCAGACGAAATTTATCAGACCCTCCATCGCGTTCCCACCATCCGGCCGGTTTTCAAAACAACTCGTCCATCTATGGCAGAAGAAAGTTTCTTGTCCTAGAATAAAACGTTTGAACAACAGAACAATACTGTTTTCAACGTGAATGATGGATTTATGCTAGTTTTGTAAAAGTCTATTCTCTGTAAGTTATTTTAAAAGCCTGTACAATACCTGTACATTGATATGCAAGTTGCCATATTCCCAACTAAACTAGAACTTGCACATGAACTACTATAGTTTGGGTATCCACAGAGTAAACATTGGTTAGTAGCTTAGTGATTGGATTAGTTAGTAGCTTAGTGATTGGATTATCAGCCTATTTCAAAGTTTTTCTTGGTAAGATCAGCAGATTCTCCACTGATTTCATATACTCACATTAGACACCTTATGCACAACATCATGCATCATTCTGATCTCTATTATTATCTGGATTGAACGTATTTCTCCGTACCTAACACCATGCAGTCGATGACGCTGATCTGCTTTTTCAATGGTGATTTGAACACTGATTTCCATGCGGAGCTTGAATGAGTGATGCCGCTGTATTCGTGCAACCAAGAGTACATAACCGCCAGGGGTTATACAGCCTCTTGGTTATACAGCCTCTTTTACGAGCAAAATAGACACAAGGAACTCTTGTACTCCTGGCACAACCGAGCTGAGTCCAGAATCACGAATGGCACCCAGTTGTTTTGCCTTTTGGTGGGATCATCCCAACACTGCGACAAGTCAACTACATGTACATATGTCATTGTACATTCTACTCCTCTGTAGTCGAGTGGACATGCACACGGACATGCCTTGTTGAACTGAATGGTCCGCACATTTTGACTGGAGCTCTCCGGGCTGCACATCAGAGAACGAATACAATGTTAACATGTACATGTACGTGTATACACCTCCACACTGGGTATAAGGTAGTGGAAGCAGGCAGCACCGTCATGGGATTCGAGATATTCCCCCCTGCTCCGCTCGTGACTGAGATCTTCTATGACCTCATGCCTTGGCCCGAAGCCAACACGATGGGTTGGGTGGGGATAATCCAATGCTGGTTAGCTTTCGAACAACATATGTGGTGGTAGAAACTTCGACGATACCGATCTTGTGAGTTGTGACCCTTCACGGGGATTACTGTTGGTGAGTAATGGCTTTCGAAGTCGTAATTGTAAACATTGAGGCATTCTTTGTCTGAAACGTGTTCTGAACAGGAACTCTGCAGACATACCTGAACCCGCCTTGCCTATTTCATGGTCCAGTAGGCATACCGGTGAACGTGCAGGAACGTTCCAGAAGTCATCCAAGAACGTGATGATATGGGCACGATCATCCACGTCGACCTCAAGCTATGCCCTTCCCTTCAACTGGCATGTGACCCATCACGTCCTAGACTTCGGTAGTACGGTACATTCCCCCACACCATGCCATAACACGTGAAATGCATCACAGCAGCACGCTCAGATTCTATATAAACCCACCACGCTCGCATCATTGGTCAGGTTTTTCCAGAGTGTTGGTCGTTCAACTTGACTCTAAAGAACCACTTCATCGAGCCCACAAGCTGGAGGAAACAGCTTGCTTGCAAAGCAAACATTTCCTGACGAGCAGAAGAAAGGTCGTGTTCAGAAACACGTCATTGTACTTATGCTAGCCAGCTTGAATCGTCTGAAATGAGTGCATCTTGCCTGTTCCTCGGCGCTGCCGTTCATCCACAATACGTTGAGGACAATGAGAGAGAAAAGCAATGGCGAATGGTCAGCGCTGTGCAGTCGGATATAGAAAGCATGTTCAATTTCGCTGCTAGCCATTCAGATAAACAATATCGAAGGAGAGGAAGACCGGTAAGATTCAGATTTCTTTAGCTCGTACAGGACGATTTGGTGCTGTGTACAAATACTAATCTCGATATGCGAATCCGGCAAGTGTCTGAAAATTGAAAACCATTTACATGAATGTGTTTAGCATGCTTTTACTTCACATTCGTTCTGTAGAATTACATTCACGATGTGCAAGTTAGCGGCGTGCTTCTCAACCAAAACCTCTACGACGAGCTCGAGGATCCCATAGCACAAGGGCAGCGTCAGAAGCAAGGTGCAAACCAATCGCTCTATGAGAAGATGGATGACAGGAACCGTTTTCAGCCCTATACAAATTTAAAACAGGTAAGATGTGGGACTCGTAGCACTACTAGATTCGGTTACGAGCATTCGATCGGCAGTGAATTGGCTGTTCGAAGCGGGACAAGGAGGGATTCTGTGAAAGAGGATGAATCTAAATCTACTTAGCCCTAATCTTTGCGCCAATTATGCTCACCCCTTTCAGTACAAAACTGTTGATTTTAACTATCTAAGCCATTCTACAATATCTACCTTCACTGACGAGAGTTTTATACTCAAACAGCTGTATGGAGGAATTCAGTACCAACAGATGTGTCGCTTTGCTGGTGGTGGTGTGCTGTGGCAACGTGTCGAGGTTGGCTGGAGAGCGCAGTGATGGTGTGGTGGTTGATGGAAAAATTATTTGAAATCACATTTCTTGCTATTTACAATGTACAATGTAGGAGGCTCCCCTGATACGCTAAGCATCCCTTAACAACAACAACAACAACAACAACAACAACAACAACAACAACAACAACAACAACAACAACAACAACAACAACAACAACAACAACAACAACAACAACAACAACAACAACAACAACAACAACAACAACAACAACAACAACAACAACAACAACAACAACAACAACAACAACAACAGCATGCGATCTTTCCTGTGCTTTCATTAGGTACGTGATTCCATTCAAAACTTCCTGGCCGGAGAGGAGGAGGATTATTCCCCCGACAATCTCATTCTCTTCATGACTGGACACGGAGGCCAGCACAAGCCTGGCAGAGTTGTGGAGGAGTATTTCTGTCTACCGAAACCAGGCTTGTCAGCCAATGACTCTGCATTGTACACAGACAGCATGTTGACAGAGGACATCACAAAGTATCTTCCCGCTGAAAAAACTCTGTACTTGATCATACATAGTTGCCATTCAGGCGGGATGGTGAACTTTTGGAAACTGGACCCCGAAAACGAGAAAGTCGCGTTGTTTGCTAGTGCCGAGGCGGACATCTGGGCAGAATGGAATGCCGATGACACACCTAGTTTCGTTCAATCCTTCTGCAAACATGCAGAGATTGGCAAGCAGCTCTGCAGTATAGCCGGAGACATCTACCAGGAGCTGTACAGCGTTCCCGAAATTCGGCCTGCCTTCAAAACAACAAAACCAGAGATGGCAACCGACCCTTTTCTAGAGTAGATTAAGGCACTCTTTAAATTAAAAGGACTCTCTAGCCTTCGGCCAGTAATCGCGCAATTACGTAGATCTGGACCCTGCTCAATAGTGTAGCATTGTTTTCTCTAGTTCGTGCTTTTTTTGTTTTTGCTGTTTTACGTATTCTTAGTTTCTGTTTACATTACATTAATTTTTAGAATCTGTTTATATTTTCAGCAACGAACTAGCCCTGTGAATACTATTGCGTTTTTATTGTTTACCTTTTTACATGTACTTCTGTTTATTTTTATTTTGTTGTTCTCGGCGTTCCAAAGTCTCAGCGTGAATCATTAATGCACAATTTACATCTTTCAAAGCATTCGTCTAGGGATTGAGTTTGAATCTTTTACACAACCTTGTTACATCTGCCTTGAGTTTCTTTGGATTAGACTTTCTCAAATTTTCATTTTGATTTCATCGTCGAGTTTCATCCCTTGTATCTTTGGTGTTCTTCCTTCTTTCCATGCCGTATTGTTTGAATAATCCCATTTTGAAAGCCTTGAAATGGTGCCACAGCTGCACTGTGTGGAATCTGTGTAACACTGCCGTGTACATGTACTTTTAAAGCACCTGCATGTGCAATGGCCTCACCCAGTAAGCACTACTTGCAATTTAGTTGCAAACGTTCGTATGTCTTCCACTTTCGTTAGTCACCTGGTGGTCATCTGAGTTCTACGTAATGTGCGACCTTTGTCAAGCCCCATAATACTGCATATTTCAGTTGATTTGTTGATGCTACCATGAAGCTACATGTAGCTCCAATGCATGTGGATATACATGTACATGTACAGATAATAATGATCAACACGTTTAGACTATTTTAATAACAGGGTGACAACACCATAGTATTGCAGCCTTCCCATAATTATGGCATTCAATTGACCGTAACTTTGGTGTCTCTCAATGGATTTGAGTGACATTTTGACCACACACTCCTGCCACTATGCTGGCCCTCTGGACATGATTTAAAAGTTCTTGCGCCTCACTGACAGGCTTTCCAGGCTGGAAAAACTCAAAATTCCGGCATAGTGCCACGGTGTGCGAGCCACCCATGAGCCAATAAAATGCATTTACAATTTTCCACATTTTCGTGCCCATTCTGTCCGTGCGCGGGATCCAAACCTAAAACAAGTCCAGAAGCAGCCATGGGTGGTGGGGTAGGGCCCCTCGACGTAGCCCTGGAATCCGTCACAACGGAACGAGTGGGCGTTCTCTCACAGACTCCCACAAACCCAAGTCAATTTTTGAATTTTTTTAGGTTTAGCAAATGCTACGAGGTCGTACCTTTGATACAACATCCAGTGCTGGGACCTCCACAGCAAGCCATTTCCACAGCGCTGCACGCCAAATCCAGGATGCCGTCAAAAACCGGCAGAGACTACCACTCACGTTCCACTAATATTCGCGGGATCCGCGTTAGCATCACTTGAATGTTCAGAAACACATAAGCTATATAGCCTTCGCTTCCGCAGGCCACCACTATGCCTTTACACCTTAGTGGCGAATGCAGACCTCACAAGTGAGTCAGGGGAGAGGAGGTGAGTCTCTCAACCAATTGGGCGTGTAACGGCCCATATTCCCATAACCCTGTAAACTGCATCCGTTCCACTACTGCCTAGTATTGAATCCTACCTGACTTCTTTACACGACTCAAACTTGCCAAAGTCACCAAATCAGCGTCGACTACAATAATCAAGCCACATATCTGCAACGTCACGAGGGTGCTGGCAAAAGTCCTGCTGCACGGCGGCGGGCTTTGCTCGCCGCCGTGCAGCCCAATACGTGGCTAAAAAACGTGATATTTTGGACTTTTTTGGACTTAATTCTGCACACTTTCGCATGTTTCCATGGTACGACAAGTTGCGCATGGTCTGCTCACATTCAAATACAGTGCTGCCAACAAATGACAGCGTGCAACAAAAAAATCTTTCCTTGCAAGGGCACATTTTAGGCCATAACTCTTGAACGGCTGGTCAGATCGAGACAAGATTTTCAGAGATTTTGAATCTGTTCATGCTCTTTCAACTGATGTAGCACTCGATATGAATTTACAAATTCGACTTTTCAGGGATTTACGACCAGTCCGCCCCCTGAATTTTTAGCACATACATGTAGTATTATAATGTAGAGGAGACGGCTCGATACCGGGACGTTTTGACAGCCAAATTTGTATAGACCCAAACCGATCATCAGCGTTGATTTTTCACTCGAAATATGTTTGTGGAAGGAAACTGGCATGTTGAAGTTTGCTCTGGGGCCAGAGTCAATCGAACTGAGCCACTCCTTTGTGTTGACCCATTGCCTCCAAGTTGCCCAATTTTTCGCTTCAAAAAAGTTCAAATCAGAGGTGGCTCCAAACCGGACACGTTTAGAGTGCACGTCAAATTCACTCTGGGTCTGAAATTAGGTAATTGCTATCGCTCCACGACGGCCAGTATAGAGTAACAATAAGCCTTGTGTGTGCTTCCATTAGTTTTGATTGGTATGCGGTGCTTTATTGGCGAGAGGCGAGCCGCTGTTTACCTGCGACAAGAAGTTGATTTTTCGAAAGTCGTAAAACTCAAGTCGCAGTGCGAAGCAACACGTCAAAAACTCACCTGCTGATATGGAGCTTCTGGTCATCGCAGAGCCATGAAATTTTGGCTCGGAGTATAACACATAGTAGTGTCACTGTGACATATGTTTTCTAATCAAAATACCAAGAGAGAAAAGTGAATATTGAGTCCGTTCCGGTTTGCAACCGGTGTCCTATTTGAAACCGTCCCCTCTACATGTACATGTAAAATACATTGTAGTCCTCTTGATGATAGATAGTACAGCAATACTAGTAATATAATGATCCTGACGGCATAGCGTTAGCTGAGAGAGCACATGCGTGTGAAGTGGTTGTCATGCAGTGCACTCGGGGTAAATGGTTGTCATGCAGTGTAAGTGAACTTTTCTCGCCACCAAAGCCCGCCCGCCCAGGTGGCCTTTGATTCAACAAAACGGGTCTACCACCAACTTCAAAACGGGTCTATTCAAACAATACGACATAGAAAGAAAGAAATTCACGGTTCGCGTGAGACTCGGCTGGAAACCGAGTTTTCCGCACCCGTAGGAACGCCACCACCCTTCAAGGATCAAGGCGCAGAATGCAGCTCCTAAATCGGTGAGAGGTGAGTAGATCAGCTCACCAGCAAGTGGTCAAAGACCGAAAATCCCATTCACTGCATCCATGTTCTCCTCGTGCCAAGCCACGAGTTCCCAACTAACTGTGGGTCGCAGCAATAGAAAGAAGGAAGAAAAGAAAACCAAAGATACAAGGGATGAAACTCTACGATGAAATCACAAATTTGAAAAGGTCTAATCCAACGAAACTCAAGGCAAATGTACCAAGGTTGTGTAAAAGATTCAACTCAATCCCAAGACGAATGCTTTGAAAAGATCGGAAGTGTCCATGGATGAAAATAAATAGAAGTACTTCGAAGTAAAAAAAAAAGAAAAGAAAAAAAGAGAAAAACAATAGAAAACGCAACAGTAATGCGGAAAAAAAACAAGAGCAGCTACACAAAGTTCCAAAAGGACCTCAAAAAGACACAACAAGAAAACATAGAGTCAATGACAAGACATGCGGCCGGTGAGCTAAAGCACGACACTCGTGACAAATTGGCGACGTCGGCTGGCACCCGATCCACTGCGTCTGTAAGACGCCCGCGAACCCCGGAAGCAAGTTATCTGCCGCCGCACGAGAGATAGACTGATCCTGTATCGTAAATGACGGATTATGTCGGCATGGGGAACATCACGGTTTTTGTCGTGCAGCTGAGTCGAGAGGGTTTTCAGAAAAATGGTACTCTCTGGGGCACACTGCCCGTTGGTGGCGAAAACTAACGGAGTGAAGGAACCCCGGTCCACCTGATTAATCCGTTCAGAATATTGCCCGCTTCTTCTGACGCTCGTGTTGGCTGAGCTGACGTGCTACTTCTGGACCCGACAGCAAAGATGGCCTCGGGTGAGTTACCCGTACATCAAAAAAGGCATTTTGCTGCCTGATCTTTCATTCATGATTCACCGATCCCAGCTCATGATGTTACTTGAGAAGACGTTCAGTCGTGCTTTGCAAGCTAAGCTTCTTTAATCCGAATGAGATGTCTACTAGGATGGCCACTTCGAGAGTCAACAGGAGTCAAACAGTGATGCCGCTGGCAAGCGATCCACAGCGACAGCAAGCCGGTTCTACCATGCATGTGTATGGAGACTCTGGTGCAGAGTGATGGTCGAGCCTGAAGGCGCCAAGAAAAGAAGCAAATTGCATTCCTGACTCGGAGCACCGTGAGCTGAAGTAATAATATTTGCAAGAAGGACTTCACCATTATTATCTCCCATCCACTGGCCACCCCTCATAGGGTTCTGTCCTATACTCTGGATCGAATAGACGCGAATATCAGCTGAAATCAGCTGAAATTCAGCTGATATTCGAAACAGGATCCGCCGCTACAAGTAGGCTTGTACATGTGAGAAATGGAAGCAAAGAATTCGTATTCAGCCTCAGCTCAAGTGCTGGAATCGGAGCCCTCCGATTCCGCACTTTCGTCCTCGTACCCATGCTTGATTCCCACAGCACAGCCTTTCACGCTTTGGGCAGTGTAGTAATCATTAGGCGATCAGCGTCTCGCACTCGTAGATCTACTCGCCTCGGAAGGTTCTAAGTTTTAGTTAGCTCGTGCTTGTCTTGGTTGCGCTCACATTCCCCTCCTATGCTATCATATAACTACTTAGAGACTTCCGAGTTGGAAGGCTGTTGGAGTGCGCATCCAAGGCGTGCTAGAGCCGATAGCCAGTTGCATGTAGTTGTAGAACGTCAGTACCGTCGGTCAGTGTCGTGCAATGCTATCGCATGAGTTGATTGTTTAGTAACTGGTGGTGTTAGTGTACCTTATGCGTAACTTGTAGTTCCTTGGTCCTTTTCCTTTCTGTAAAACTATAAGAACTAAGACAAGCACCACCTCACATATGCCCCTCCACAACAATTAACCAACTCTCGGAGTACATTGACTGGACGGTGGTATGCCGAGCGAGAGCTGCGGATGCACATTATGGCAGCTCTTAGCAAAGCGAATGCTAACCGCGTCCACTTCGCCAAATCCGCTTGCACTAGGGTTGGTATCGATCGCCATTGGTAGTTGGTATCATGGCAGGCGCTTTGTTATAGGATGTGATGTGTGATGGATAATGTCGTTGCACAGGGATAGGAAGTTTATAGTTGGACAAGCCAATGCACTTTTGGTGCCCTGTGATAGACGCATTTTGCATTAGTATAACTGGACTGATGGATTCAGTGTGTTCAGTGGTTATAACCTATCAGGCTGGTCGGAATTTGGGCTCTAAAGTTTGAGTTATAACACCGAGACAAAGGGCACACTGCAGGCTCTTCACCATCATCTTGAAAGCGTTTCACCAGTATACTTTCAAGCCTTATCGTTAGGTGAAATACAAGCAAAATCAAATGAACAAGGACAATGGATATTAAACGTACAGTAGACAGGTGATAGAAACAGTGGAAGGAAAGTGCCTATATTTCACCTGAAGATAAGGCTTGAATGTATACTAGTGAAAAACTGTCAAGATGATGTTGAAGAGCCAGAAATGTGTTCTTTGTCTCAGTGTTATCCTAGTCTCAGAAGAAACTGTATTATTTGATTAGTAGCAGTTTGGCTCCTGACGGCATTTCGACATACGCTCAGAACGCGTGATGCTTGTTGAGTTATCTCGCCTTGCCTGCATCGCTGATGAATAGTTTTCTTTCTGTGAGGCAAACATGTATATTACACCTCTTGGTGGCGCTGGAGTATGGGCATGTGCGGCGGCGTAAAGAACAGTACCTGAGCCGGAGTACGCGAAAAGGGACGTCATCCCGAGTTTCAGTTGATAGTGAGGGCGAGTCTTTTAGGTTATACTTATAGTGAGGGCCCTGTGCGAGTCTTTTAGTTGCCAAACATACCGTACATGTACTTGGGGATTGGTGTGCCATTGTTTCCTGTTTCTTGTGTCGTCATATCAATGACGAAGATGCCAGGTGGCTGGCACTTGGCGCAGTCTCTGTTTTGAGTATACATTTTTTTTTTTTTTTTTACTAGCAAACACAGCCCTACTAATAATCAGGGGAAGAGGACAACTGAAATGACACTGGACAACAAGACAAAGGGGAGTAGGGGGCGATATGCCGATGTGGTTGGCGAGGCTCATCCGACCGGAGGTCTCGGAATCATAGCCTACGACCAGGCATCGATAGGAATGCAGCTAGGGAGGGAGGGAGATCAAGTGAGAGTGAGAGAGAGAGAGAGAGAGAGAGAGAGAGAGAGAGAGAGAGAGAGAGAGAGAGAGAGAGAGAGAGAGAGAGAGAGAAGAGAGAGAGAGAGAGAGAGAAGAGAGAGAGAGAGAGAGAGAGAGAGAGAGAGAGAGAGAGAGAGAGAGAGAGAGAGAGAGAGAGAGAGAGAGAGAGAGAGAGAGAAGAGAGAGAGAGAGAGAGAGGAGAGAGAGAGAGAGAGAGAGAGAGAGAGAGAAGGAGAGAGAGAGAGATGTGTCTTCAGACAGCAGTTGATAGCCTCACCGTTGCCATGGTATTCTCTGAGAGATCTTGCACACGTAAATGTAACTTAACTGTACTCATTTCAAACGGTTTTTTAAGACGACATGATTGTATCGGCTGATTAGACAAGAGCACGGTTACATTTTCCTGTCTGCTGAACTCCGGAGATGGAAGTAATAGTTGGAAAGTGAAGAGGCAAGCAGATGCAGCTTCATTAGCATGGCTCACCAGTCCGCAGCGTAGACTTTACAACTACATGCACTTGCAACTGTATAGCAAGATAACTTTACTACTTGCCAGGATATACGTTTGTAGCCAGATGATGTACAGGTTACTGTATAGCAGGAAATTTTCGGACGGAAATATTTTCGGACAAAGCCGATTTTCGACCTTTCGTACGGATTATATTTTCGTACAGTGCTTCATGCTAAATGCACGTGTTTGCATGCGCATGTACATGTATAGTTTACTAGTACAATAACCAGCAAATTTAATACGGAATTAATTTTAGTACAAAAGAGGCTGTGTACGAAATCGTACGAAAATAAATTCCGTCCGAAAATTTCCTGCTATACAGTATCAGTTGTCTGAGGCTTGCCTCAGCGTCGCTATGTGCATCATGAAACGCAGCGTTGCAACAATGATCTAGCCGGTTGTCTCCTTTCTTTCTGTAAGCTCCAGCATATGTACTCTTGCTAACTTATAGACATGGAAGGTACATGTAAGCCAGATCGCCGAAGCATCAGATATGGAAATATGTTGTAAGGTCGCCGTGACAACTATAGCCAGAAGAACATAACGTTTCACCTCCAATGAGTGTATTGCACACAGTACAAGCACGTGCACTTCCAGTACATACACTTCTAACTTAGCTCATCGTTCCAACTGTCTCTGTATCCAACCACACTAGCACCAGTAACAGAATAAAACAGGTTATATGCTCTGGCGCCGAGAGTTACATTTCGAAGATCAGCAGATAACAATATCACAACAAAAGGCTCTGCGCGTCACACCCGTATTATATAGTATAATATCATGTCAGGCATTACAGCAGTGAAAGCAGATACCTGTCTGTCTGTAAACAATCGAATAGTTTGTCGAGGAAAGAGGTCATATCAGTCTGTATGTGGTCTACAGGGTAGTGTCTACACAACTGCATACATATAGGTAATAAGTCACCGTTTTTAAAAGTGAGACAGAACGTTGCCATGGTTACTCAGTGTACTGCTCACTGCCATTTTGATCATGCCGGCTCGTCCCGGACCCACCGATTTATCGTATCCATGGCATCACCGTGGAGTAGGGGCGTAGAACCAGCTGGTGCTCTCGGAGGCCGCTGAAGGCTCTTGATCTTCCTCTGCGCCTTCCTCAGCTCTGTGGTGAGGCGCTCCACTTGACTGGAGAGCTCTGTGACCAGGGCAAGATAGCCTGCGCCGCTGTCGCTGTCGTCGTCCTCATCACCGTGGCCCTGTGTGGCACGGGTTGCCTGCTTTTCGCTGCGCAGCCTCTCCACGTCATCTGTCATACAAACAGAGAATGTACAGTATCAGCTACTGAATTCGTCGGCGCAATGCTTGGCAGTGGCACATCCACCTGCTTCCCATCAGGAATTCTGCCACTTCCTGAAGTGAGGCGTTGGGCTTACAAAGTGCGGCGTTAAACACAGCCACTGGAACAAGCCACATAATTGCAGTGTCATTTACTTTACACGAATAAACAAGCTAGCGCTGCTCACACCTAAATCACATAGAATGCTTCACACCTAGACAGGGTGGTCAGGAGCTGATTTCGAGGAATGCTGTCTGGGCTTTATCTGTAAAAACACTTACCGAGCACATACACAACCTTACTAAGAGGTCTACGTGAATTCCTGTTGCTGGTCAGGTATGACAATGCATGTCTTATCCGCTACCCACAGCACATTGAATGATGTGCACACAGAAATGCAATGCACGGCCATGTACATTACTCCATGCATGATCTAAACACACCAAACAAACCAAAATAAGTCAAACATACTGGCAATGCCATTATCCTGTCACATCACCTACTTTTTAGTTGCTCATTCTCCGCGGTGAGATGGACATTCTCCTCCCTCAAGGTCATAATCGTTATTCCGGCCTCCGTTCGAAGCTCCGCCGATTTGGCTCGTTGTTTTCTGAGACGTTTTGTGAACTGTTCTCTCTGTGGCAAACACAATGAGAACATTCGATATTGTGACTGCCAGCATGTACTTTGTACAAAAAGATGGCTGACGTATGTATGTATGTATGTATGTATGTACACACTAGTCAGAACAACAGATGGCTTGATCAGTCACAACTTAAAGTTTCATGCCATCTCAGGCACTCATCAGGTGATATCACCTGATGAGTGCCTGAGATGGCATGAAACTTTAAGTTGTGACTGATCAAGCCATCTGTTGTTCTGACTAGTGTGTCACGGCTCTACCTTCCAGGTATCGAGCTCTCTTGGATTTCTGCTGGAATTCACAACAGTATGTATGTATGTATGTATGTATGTATGTATGTATGTATGTATGTATGTATGTATGTATGTATGTATGTATGAATAACCCATAGCCATTCTGGTCGTAGGGGCGCCATGTGTGTCATAAGGCAGCAGCATCAAAAGAACAGAAAGAAAAAAGCTCGTCCTCCTTATTACCATATTAAAATTGTTGTCACCTCGTCGAATATTTAAAGAAAAAAGAAGAAGAAAACTAACTACACTGATAAGCAAGCTGCCTATACCTATCACGATCAGCAGCATCGTGAGATAGAGAGAGAGAGAGGGAATTGTGGCTAATAGATAGGTTTCGCTTCACGTTGTTCTGCACCACACCGCGAAATTTCACGTCGGTGTGGCAAATTTTGGCGTCGAAACTCCCGTTCATGACGTGAGCTGAGGTCAAATCACGTTCGACGTGAACGCAAGTTTCACGTAAGAGCACAAATCACGCGGGTTGAAACCTCTCTATTGGGCTTCCTTTACTCAAATATACCAATACAGAACATCACTGGAAAGGCACAGGCAGAGTATCCTCCAAACACTGCCATTCCGCACGCGGATCATGCTGTGTGCTGTAACTGAATGGGTCAGCAACATTATATTGCACGGGTATGCCACAAGGCCAGGAACTGCCTGAACTGCCGTTAGGCATACTTGGAGCCGGGTTTTCTCAATCCCAGCATCTTTCACCCGATGAACAAGACACACGGAGAACACAGAGCCAGCACTTTCAAACCAATGTTTGTATGCAGCACTTTTCATCATGGCCTACATAGAGTATGCCCCCAACACTATAACTGCAAAGCCAAGATGACATTACTTACGAGAGATCTTATTTCTTCCGCGGCAGTTGTTAGCTGAGACTCAAGACTGGTGATAATCTAATGGGCACGGTGTACGCCGAAGCAAAACAAAGAAAACTCCAGGATGCATGCCATACATCACAAAATGCAAATCGCGTACGGGTTGCATGGTAGACCCACCGATTGGGCTTCAGAGTGCTGGCCTTGTAATCCTGACACTGCAAGGAATCGACGCCTTCTGCCTTTGGGCACAGGGAAACCAGCTGACCAAGGAGATTCATTCGTGTTTTGCACCTGACGTTGGTTTGCATGGCGGATGGTGGTCATGGAGAGGGGGAGGGAGGGCTAGCAAAGAAACAAGACATCACGCAATGCCTACTACCCTGAAGGTCAGACATTCACAATGTAAGTAGATCACCTGACATTTATTTGCCGGTGGTGTTTGGCCTTGCTCACTTATATTAGCAAAAGCAGAAAAGGATTCAAGGCCATCAATTAATTTTCACAAACACATCAATCAGTATGTTTGCAAGCCAGCAGCAAAATATTATTTTTTCAGAAGCTATGTGTGACTAGATACTCAGCGGCATAGAAGCATCAGTTTACCTTGTTCTGTGCCTCCACTGTTTGCTTACTCTCGTCTTCGCTTCTCTGTGAAACGGTACTCTCAGCCCTTGTGCTTGGCGCTTCCAGCCGAGCTACCCTCGCGTCAGTCGGTGTGATCGAAGAAGAGAGCTGATTAGAAGATAGCTGATGTCTTAGCGACTGTTGCAAGGAGACAGGGAAGGAATACTTGCACATGCTCACTTCTTACAGCACGGAACCAAGTGGAGTTGTACATGCAGTGATGACAAATGAAATCCAACCCGATGAGTAGAACAGAGGCACATTTCACTGCACAGTCCACTGTTCACAGGGCTTGGGTTGCACAGTCCCACGATTGGGGTTTTCTCAGGGCTGGATTTCACTTGCCAGCACTGTACTGAGTGAAATGTGACCCACAGTGCAACACTGGGTTCAATGAACCAGTGCCCACCACATTGCTGTATTTGTACTTGTATGGAGTGGTTTCACATCTATCACATGACCATACAGGGCAGCCATGTTGGTTCCTACTCCACTCCTCCCCTGCGCATATGGGTCACGTGATGTGGGCCATGTTGGTTCCACTGTCCAAGTGTCATGAACACTTTCTACACAAATTAGTCACATGAGAAACTGATGTGAAACCACTCTACACGCTCAGCAATATTCACACACTCGCACAGCATCAACAGCATCAACAGCATCAACAGCCGTGCAAGTACTGAGTACTGGAACAGTGAAACCTGTCTAAGACGACCGCTCAAAGGTCCTTCAAAACGTGGTCTCTGTTACCAGGTGGTCTCCTTATCCAGGGTCATTTGAGTGGAAATAGCATCCCTTGGTCCTGGGTACGATGGTCCTCTGGGACAGGTGGTCGCCTTATCTGAGTGGTCGCCTTGACAGGTTTTACTGTACTAGTACACTGCACTGTAGTTGAAGAGTCACCAATGGTCACTGTATGACACTAATGCACATTCATCCCCGGTAGCACAAAACATACCAGATTCTCAGTCTCCAGCAGGTGACACCTGGCTTCTGCAGCAGAAAGCTGCTCGATGACATGGCTTCTTGAACGGGCGGCTGTGCTTGCCTCGTCTCTTCGGTCATTAGCCGACGTCAGATGAGAGGACGAGTCCTGCAGTTTGAATTAGACACAAACGTATTGTGTCATGTTGAGATGCAGGTACAGGGATACTGAAGTTTTGAAGCACATTGTGGGATATCAACATTTCAGATTTTAAATATTATGTAAATAAACAAGGGCGTCGGAAGATGTTTTAAGGCCGATTCATACTTCACTTTGCGTCCGGGAAAGTCATTGCGCAATCGCGATGACTTTCCCGTACGCGAAATAGTTGATCTCAAGTCAACTTTTTCGCGATGGGACGCGTTTTCCGTACGCGAAATGAAGTATGAGTCAGGCTTTAGGGCCCGGTCACACATGCACTGGGGTTCGCTTCGGCGTTGAGATTCGGCGGCAGCGAGCCTGGTGTCGCTCCAGCGAAATCACGAGTGTATGGTCACACATACAAACAGGGCAAACTCCTACTTTGGCGGAAAATGAGAGTAAAGTGGACTGTGGTGCATACGGTACGGAGAATAGACGAGGTCAATGACTATCTTGCACGCATTTTTGTTGCATGGACATCATACGCATACAAATTTCTCGTAGCAAGTCCATATAGCAGACCGTGGTGTTTTCCGCTGAAGCGAATCCGCAGAAGCGACAGTCTCGCTTCGAAAATTTTGGAGGAAGCGGATTGGAGTTTTCGCTGAAGCGGAAGTTCCGCTTTTCGCCGTTGCCATGCCATTTTTCGCTCCTGCGACCTCGCTTCAGCGTATACGCTACTTTCGAGTGCATGTGTGACCGGGCCCTAAGGGTGGTACAGTCAGCCACTTAAAG
>NC_088647.1:16466518-16529288 GCF_964019385.1 Sycon ciliatum
CATGCAAAAATGAGCACCCTCCAATGCAGCATTCGATATCTACAGCACCCAGAACCCGAAGTCCCTCACCATTCACCGCACACAAACGGGGGGCAGCTTGCAAAGGCACATCACCATACGTGGACAATAATGTTTGTTCATGCAACAAAGAAACACATGAACCAGAATCAATTAGTGCAGTTACGCTCTTGCCTTCAACATTGAGGTCTAGGGTCGGGACGACAGATGATACAGCTTCGATTCGCGCCTCATCTGATGGCTCCTCGTGGACGACTGGGAGTTGTCCCACACCACCAGTCGTACTCAGTTTCCCGAGCGCCAAGGGTTGTGTGGGCAATCAACAGCAAAGTGGCCAGGTTGTCCACACCCAAAACAAATCGGCGGTTCATCGCGACCACCACGACCATACGCCCGTCCCCGTCCACGACCACGTCCACTGACACGAGACTGGCCATCGGGACTTGCTCCTGCAGTAACTGGTGTTTGCGGAGCGACAATTATTTCTAAACGGCCGAGTCTCTTTTCAAGATCTGACATTCTTGAATCAAACTTCTCAAGCACTTGGGCCAGTCGATCACGCTCTCCAGCGTCGTACGCACTTGCCTTGGCAACAGAAGCACGGGGTACAGCTGGTGATGGGCCAGGTGGCTGGCTGCGTAACGGCAACGCGGCGCAGGCCGAGCCATCGTAGTCACCAGTTACATGTACAGCCTGAGTGAAGTGAGACTCTACACTGGGCATCCGGCTCTGTTCCCTGGCGTAGATTGCCGAGACCTCAATTGCTTTTTGGACCGCCAATTCAATGCTTGCTGGTCGTGGCGACGACAGAGCCAGGCGCATATCTTTTGTTGGCTGACCATCGATGAAAATCTGCAGCAGCATCGATTCTAGTAACGGGCCCTGTTGGCCTGGATATGCTTTGGCAGCAAGGCGGCGGAGCTCCATGGCATATGCATACTGCGTTTCATGGGCGAGTTTCAGGCGCTGGCGTAAAGCCGCTTCGTGCATTTGGGCCTGCTGTGGTGGCTCCAGGCGACTGCGGAGCGCTTCAACGGCGTCATGAAACGAAACGTCTGCATCAGATAGGAGAATGGTCTCCAGCAGTTCATGGGACGTGCCTACGAGTCTTGTGGGTAATAACAATAGTTTTTGTTCCTCACTGTACCCGTTCAGGTGGCATGCATCGTTAAAATGTTTGAGGTAGGCCGAAAAATCTTCATTTCCAGCACGACCAAATACTTCGGGTAACAGGATTGGTCTCGGTAAGGCTGAGGCACTGGCAGGCTTGTCATACATCTCGAATGACAATGGACTAGGTGACCGTGTCTGCTTTTTCGACTTGCCCATCTTGCGTTCGAGATCAAGTTCAAAATTTAAACAAAATTTAAAATTTTTAAAAAAAAATTCTACAAAAAAAACCCTGCAATGCAAACGTCACTCGCGGCCTACCCGCCGGCGCGGCCCGTACCGTGAATCCGTGATGTGTCAAGCTACGTAGTGCGTAGGTCTACCTAGCTACAATGTAGCTAGCTACACAAGTAGTAAGTACTGCATGTACAATCATGGAGTTACGTCATATGCAGGCGCATGCATGCACAATCTAGTAGTACAGTAGTACTACAACAAGTACAAGACCAAGGCCAGGGCAGCTAGCTGTAAGTATGCACGCACACCCACGTCCACGTAGAACTATGTGCAAAAATAATTGTAGTGAAAATTCTAGCCCTTTTTACACCAAACAAAACTGTTACTCATGCACAGCGAACAATCAGTCAAGAAGTAAAGAATGGAAAACGAGACGAAGGATAGAATGACCAATACTAGTAAATTAGAACTTAGTCTGTGGGCTGGTCTCCCGAGTAGCTGGAACTGGTCTCAGACTCTCTGGAACTTGTCGACTCTGCAACTTGTCTCTCCTGCGGAGGCGTCTTCCCAGCCGAGGACAAAACCGACGACTATTTTTCCGCTGCCACCATTGTAACTCGTATACTCTCAGTCTCAGCACTCAAAGCACATACTTGTTGTTACGTAAGTAGTTATCAATATTCGTTCATTGTCTCACACAAGGAGAAGAAGAAGACAAGGCAGTGCGAGTATGCGCACAGCCTATCCATGCATTCCTACGGTGTACTATTTATGCGTATACAAATTACGTGTCATAAAGTAGCCATGCTACAATAGCTTTCCAACGATGTATCATTCATTAGAGCGCGGACCGATGTACGCAATCGCTGAAGGTCACCCGGTGTGGTATTGCACTACCAGGGTGTGATGGAGCGGCTTTCGAAGTGTTTGCAGGCCACTCTTCTGTGTCTAGGGAGCAGTGAGCACCATCAATCGACCGATTCTCCGTTTTCCAGAGAGCCTAGGATGATGAAAATCTGTTACTGGTCAGTGAAATGGCGATGTTTTTACTTTTCACTTTTTAGTGCCCAATGTCAACATTGCATGTACTGCCGGCCCAGCATGCTGATTACACGTGTAGTAAGCGCAGTGGCACTAAAAGGGTTAACCGTCCTACCGGTAGGACCCAAGAAATCGAGCTTCAAAAGTGCTTTTGGTTGAGAATTTTCTTGAAACAATTGTTGAGGTGAGGTCTTTGTAAGGCAATGTAATGGCGCAAAATACCAGACTATGTCCAGAGCATTGCATATGTGCAACTTTATCAATGTTTATTGTCAAAATGGGCGCACATGCTCCTGTCGGAGTGCTAGAAACTCTGTCCAAAGTGAATTTTGACCATGGCACATCAATCGTGGTGAGGTCCTAATGTTTTTCTCAGCCTGCCATGGTTGTAGAATGAAAAATTCCATACTCCGTTTCCATGGTTACCATGGGCTATTGCCGTGGAATACTGTAATATGCTTTGTACGAACACGTCTAAAATTTGTTGACTCCTTCATTAGCCCCTTAGCAACAACAGTTTAAGGTCAAGTTTTAGGTCAATGTCAGAACAGAGGCCGTGCAGCATGTCTGTGCATGATGGTCCTACCGGTAGGTCCTACCGGTAGGACCGAGGTCTATGCAAGCTACCATTAACCTACCTGGTCAGTCTCAGCGATGCGAGGCACGTCAATTTCCACCTGCACTGGTCTTCGAAATTTAGCTTCGTGTGATCCAAACGCCATCAGCTGTACATGTCAACAGCATTCAATGGAGACATCGGACCAAACAAGAGATTCCTCATCAGTAATAAGACAATAAGCACGCACAACATACTATAGTGAATTTAAAAATGAAAATGCACTGCCGTCTGCGATAATAGTTTCCAAACCGCACGGAGTCATGCAATCAAAGTCCCTGAGTCACAAACATCGTATTTTCGTCCAGATTGTTTTAAAACCCCGGAGTGGATTTGGTCAAAAACTGAAGAAAGGATGGTGCAGTTACACACACATTTTTAGTTCTTCTTCCTTGTACTATTATTTTGTATCACCTTGAAAGTACAAGTATATAAGTGGAAACTGTCAAGATGTTGTCGAAGAGCCTGAATTGGGTCCTTATTATCAGATATCTGAATTCATATTTTCATTTTTCAGATTTTAATTTTACTTTGTTGTCACATGCATGCATCTTTTTAATTAGAGAGTCTTCAACAGTCTACACTTACACCTCACATCAGAACTTATGCAAACAGAGACAAAACACTCACTCTGAAATTGTTTGTTGATGTGTGTGCTCTTTTCGTTGAATTGAGCTCAGCTCATACTTAGTAAGTGTGAGCTGAGCTCAATTATAGAGTAGGGGGGCGCAGCGCCCCCTACCCCCCCTTTGGCTAGAACCCTGACTTACACTGTGTAGCCTAACGCCATCACCATGTTCGCTCGGTAGCGTGTCTCCGAACATCATGTGGACGGGTGGCGATATGTGCATGGTCTCACTCACTGTCCCGGCAAGAAACTCAATTTTTCCTCCTTCCATGAAAAGCACTGTACCTTCACGGCGAATGGGGATCTGCTCCGTATCAGCCTTGAACAAAATAGACAAACCGTTTTACAAACACTAGGTACACTCTTCCCTCAAACTGATAGGACAGCTCCTATCCTGTACACATATACATATTATATGATTCCACCGCACATGCACTCTACCCTTATTAGGGTATTGAGCACTATTTTGCAGCAAAGACCTGAGACACTTTGTTTCTATGATCCCACTAAACAGCTTTCTAGGCTCTGAGAACAGATTTTAACAACAAACCCTAGATTCTGTAGTGCAATAATAATATTCATAAGATATACCGTAATGTATGTAGCGGGGGATGATTCAGCAGCCAATAACATGCTCATGTGAATCGCACAAGCACAAGCAAAACCAAACAAAACAAGGACAGACGAGAAGAGAAGAAAGTTTGTGGGAGAGAGAGAGAGAGAGAGAGAGAGAGAGAGAGAGAGAGAGAGAGAGAGAGAGAGAGAATTATTGCACCAAACTCGCTGACAGTGGCTATTCTGGTGCTTGAAGGCGAGAATCCTGAAAGTCTTCAAACTCACCTCCGACACATATCGATATTCAGGGCTCTCATCAAGAGCTACATCTTCAACCTGGACATCGGCTGAGGCCAGACAGATCGATTTAAGCGCGTCCACACCAGCATCATCTGGGCTACCACGTGGTAGAGGCTGGTGGCACAGATAACAACCCAAGGAAGAAGAAAATCCACTATAGACGTACAGCATCTCATGCCCAGGGTTTACCTTTCGGGTGGGGGGGGGGGGGGGTGCACGGGTGAAAGGACTGATTCGATAAGTCGACTGGCTAGCCAATGACGGTGAGTCGATAGATGAAAAACTTGATCAACTCACCAAATTGTTCAAAAATATACATGTCTAAATACCGAGGGGTACACGCATGATGTAGTCCATACACTGCAAGAGTCCTGCGAGGTCAGGCCATGCACTGTGAGGTACCCTTGACACATGAATCCATTCCGCTTTTACTGCACACAGCCGAATACAAGAACGTTGCAAAACACATACGGCATGGGTCTCTTTGAACATTGAAACATACAGTGTGCTTCTGTTGCTTGTGCATGGGTGGGCGAACATGTGCGTGTGTGCATGTATAATAGGCTGTGTGTTGTGTGTGTCATGCATGAGGGCAACGCGATGGTCAGCTTATTCCTCATTTCTTCATTCCACTTGGCTTATGTGTAGGCTAGCCAAGCTTGCTTGGTGCTGTCAACGTTAAGAAAATTCACGGTTGCCGAGTTTTCCGCATCAGTGGGAACGCCACCACCATTCATTCCTTTTAGGATCAAGGCGCAAATGCAGCTCCTAAAGCGGTGCAAGGTGAGTAGATCAGACCCACCAAAGTGGTCAAAGACCGAAAATCTCATTGGTTGCATCCATGCAACGTTAAGAAACTGACAATAATTATAATCAGAGCAACAGAGCAATTGATAGTATTATCGATGCAGACATGGCCACACAACATAACAGCGTTGTAGAGTTTATAGACTACACCCAGGTATTGTTCTTTTAAAAACGAGTATTCCAAAATCTACTCAATCTGCGGGCAGAACTTTTCGTCCTTTGTGGACTCATCAGCGCAGCACAGAGGAAATGAGGCCGAACCTGGTAGCAACGAAAAATAAATTTACAAAATCTAGCTCTTTTAGCGTTCTGCTCGTCAGTGCGAAAAATAACGGCAACTGCAGTCAATAGCATTGAATCTAGGTGAGAAGGAATTTGGGTCAGTTTCACACATAATGAAACTCAAGTAAGTATTAGCAAAGTTCAGATGGCTTTTTAACATAAAACTACGGTCTCCAGAAAATTTGCACCAGTGTGTGACGTACATTCAGGATGCGAGTACCGCAAAGTCCGCTGTGAACGCTCACCATCCCTGTGCAACATGTACAGGCCTGTACGCACTGACACCATGAACTGTCAACCTGTATAATATCATTAATATGCGATTAACTTGAAAGTTCATCTACCGCTAACAGCGCTTTTCTATGGTTAACTATGCCCATTTTGCTGGCTTTCAAAATATCTTCCTCGCACTAGCTACACAGAAAACTAGGAACGAAATACACTTCAGATGAACTCAAGCCATCATTTTTTTTCTCACCCATGCAACACAGAAAGACGATAGTTGTCTCGAGCCCTTTTAAAAGCGTTGTCAACAAGCAAGCAGTGACTCCATAGCTGTTGCTTTTTGCCACGCTCTTTTCGCCTTCCCTGTCAAATCATTCTCCCTGTTCTCATTACGACTGCCACCGGGTAAGTCGCTGATGCTTCGTAGAACCATCCTATCTTTGGTGAATCACCATCGCATTCAAAATTCACGACTTGCGACTTTACAACACTGGATTCGAATTCCACGTCGTAGATTCTATGCCATTAGACATGAAAAACGAGCTGATACAAAGACGATTCATTTATTGGAGGAAAAATAATATGTTTTCTTTGATGCAGGTCAATGACAATTGCTTGCACAGGATATTCTGGTAAGACATTGGCAATTCGAAGGCAATGCAGTTGCTCTGGTACGAAGTCAACCTTTATGACAACTGTTTTGGCACAACTATATTGACCTGGGCAGGACCAAAAATGGCCTGCCTTGTGAAAAAGGTGAGGACCGGCTGGGGTGGGCGTTTGCTGTGACATGGGTGTTTGCACTTTCCGGTATACAAATTAAGCCCTTAGTGGACTCGTGTCATTCCCCGGGAAATGATAATAATAACCCTTAGCTGTGAAATGGTGTTAATTAGACTAAACTCCCACACGAAGACAGTATTATGTGCTGTCTTTGGTGGAGCCTAGGTGGACTGTACCTCGGAGTGTCGAGAGCTTATTTCTGTTTGATTGGACAGACCAAGCAAACCAGATTGAGCTACACATGCCTCTTTGTAGCCAATGCTATTGGGGAGCACTGCCAATTCCCGTACGTTGCAACTGGAAACAGTCTCGGCTGACCAAACTGGCACTACAAAAGGGCACAGAAAATCAGACAGACATAGGCATACATAAGTGTGCACAAAGAGACATGCATGGAGAGAGAAAGAGAAAATACCGCGCAAGACAAGATGGCCCGTGTTATATTCGCCAGAATAAGATCGACAGAGAACTACATGAGCAAGAGAACAATTTATTACAACTATACTTCAGAAATCAGGAAACGAATAACTGACACAGCTGGCGCTCTACTTCAAACGCTACAGAATAACGTACACATGGCAAAGCAGTTGACAACAGTGTACAATGCACGCATGTATAATGTGCAGTACACACAGAGCAGCGTATGGCGTACAGATCATGTACAGACAGACTATGGATTCAAACATAACAGCCCGGTTCCGGAGCCTCGCTGGCATCCGGCCAACCTCATGGTCGTGCTGAATCACACAACCATCACTCGTCTCTTTTTAGCTGGCAAAGACACCAGGTGGTATTATTATTCTCCCTGACCTTCGCTTCCCTTCAACCACACACGGATGCTAGAGCGATATCTAATTACGCTAAGATAGTAAACAATTTCCTTGGAGACAAGAATGCAATGATACTTAGAAGTAGGACAAACTTCAGGCTCTTTTAAAAACATTTTGAAAGTTTTCACTAGTATATACTTTCGTGCCTTATCATCAGGTGAAATACGGGAAAAATCAAATGAACATGGACTATGGGTAAAATACAGCAGAGAGGTGATAGAACCAGCGCAAGGAAGAACAGCCAAAACAGCAGCGTCAAATGCATGATCCATACACATAGAAAGTAATGGAGAAAAGGTGCAAGTGTGAGTAAACCCAAGACACGTGAAGTGCCGTGCAACAAAAACAGACAACAAATGGACAAAACTAACGAGTTGTCGACGACCTACCTAACAGCCTAAGCGTGAATTTAATCTGCTTCTGTTTACATCAGTTAGGTTTCTTGGTGTGAACGCTTTTTGGGTATACTCACACTCGCACCTTTCCCTGTATTTATCCATGGGTATTACGTCAACAGAGCGTGAGTAAGCGTCGACCAGCACCAAATACACTTTACCCATAAAAGGCCCAGCAAAATCCAAGTGCAATCGTTGCCATAGACCAGTAGGCCAAGACCAACTTCCATACTCCTTGGCTGGCATTTGAGCGCTTTCCTGGCATTGAATACATTCGCGAGCCAAAGCTTCGATATCTTTATCTACGAGCCATTCTTTTCATTCCTACAATGCCCGAATGCTCGAAATGCAGATCATTCAATAGTATGTCCCGGAGAGACTCCGGACTAACCACACGGTCGTTCCACGGAAGGATGTCATCCGACACCGATAATTCCCAACGCTTTAGTAGTACGGGAGTAGTTAGCGGTCACTAACGGACTGCTTCGTTCAGTTCCTCCTCACCTTTAGTTATGTACATTTGTTACCATTTTGCGTTACCATCTATGTGCGGTAGTTTTATTGCGCTTGTATCATGATGTATGTGTCATTATAGCACCTTTCTATTACTCAACCTTAGTTGCATTCGTTGTTGATCCTTAGCTCCGTATGAATTCCACTGATGATAGGAGCGAGAACATCGATTCTGGAAATTTACACGTCTAAACTCGAACAAGTGTCATAATTATAGTGTGGAGTTGTCTGCAGCTGCTTTAAAAATACTATTGATAGCTATAATTGAAGTAATGGGAATGGACATTATGGGATCCCTTGCTCTAACAGCTCGTGGTTATAAACACATGTACATTCAGGAGGTGGGTGACTATTTTTCCAAATGGGTAGAGATGATTCCCCTTCCCGATATAGGCACCGGCGGATTCTGCTCGAAAAGGTGGCAGATTCTGCTCGAAATTCAGTGAAATTGGCAGAACCATACAAACCTTATGACGGGCAATTCTTTCCAAAAAAATTTCTTCAAGAACATTAATTTGAAATGCGACTGAGATTTGCTGTCTGATATACATAGGAACCTGGGTGAGCAATCATCACCGAATCATCATCGCGAGGGCTATGTAACCCGCGCTGGCCGCACTGTCAAGCTCACTGAGAAAGCTGCTGGTGCGTTGATGCAATATCTCCATTTTATTGACCATGTTGCATAACTATGCCAATTTGCGATTTAGTTGCTGGTTTGGTTTTTTGTTTGTATCGTGGTACAGGTTTGATGTATCTTCAGTGAGTTGACCCATCAGTGTCAGGGTGTATCGAATTTGTTGCTTTGAATTGATTCTTGCTCGTTTCCTTTGCGATATTATTGTTCTTTTCTTGTCTGCAATTTTCTCCTTTTTCTTTTTTTTTCTCAAACAGGTTTGCATTTGCAGAAAAAAAATTTCTTAGGGAAGGGGGTAATGTGGTAGTCATGCATTGTACATCACGGCTGTAGTACTGATGTGCACAGTCATGGTAACAATGCATTGCGTAATGCTCTTGGCCATATGCTGCTGTTGAGCTGGTTTTACAGATCAAGAATCTGAGAGACACAATGGCTGGTTGTCCATTCTTTCCGTGTGCTTAGTCTGGTTTCTTGCATGCCTACAATGATCGTAGTAATACGTGAAACTCAGAGTTGTAACAAAGCTTCCAATCTCTCTCTTGTGTATTATTACAAGTATTATTATTCTCCCTGACCTTCCCTTCCCTTCAACCACGCACGTCTTGATGCTAGAGCAATATCGAATTGCGCTAAGATGTAGTTAGGGACTCAGCAGGGTCAAGCAGGACACAGAGTGTCCAAGTTCGGCAAGAAACATGCTGTCTCCAAACAAATGTATGATTGTTGTGTGAACGGACATATGGGTACCTGCGACCATGTGAGGGGTAGCAGTGTCTGCTCTAGGATTGTAGGACAGCCGGGTACACGTGCACCTGGCGCAACCATTTCAACCGGGTCGGAGCCGGGTACACAATGTACCTGGCGCTGTCTCACCAGCCGAGTCACAAGCTTTAACTGGTTGGTTGGTTTATTTGAATTCGGACAATAAACGGGAATTAGGCCTAATGATAGAAAGGCGAATGGATAAGCCACATTTAGAAAAGAGAGGACAGGAATTAGAAAATTACGAAAGAAGAAGAAGTATCTGACACATACAAGCCATGGACATGTAGTCAGTCCTTTCAAAGTTCGAAAGTGTAAAGTACCAACCGGGTCACAGGTGACCCGGTACTATATTTTCAACCGGGTCCAAGCGCCGCCCAACCGGGTGGATTACCCAGCTCACCCGGCGCTGGAGCAGACACTGGGTAGTGATAATAACATACTATTATTATTGGTCTATGCTTTCAGCGAGATGGCTTGAAAGCCCTAGAGCCCTCGTTATGCTTTGTTTTTACCGAGGTCATCAAGTGTGTTATTCGAACTGATAGAAACGTCTTTGCAAAAACGATTATCGGTCACATGACGACCTCAGTAAAAACAAAGCATAGCGAGGGGTCCTGTCTTGTTTCTAATTCTTTTAGTTATCGCTACAAGGATTGTTTGAGACGACAGCTAAGAGATTTCTCTTCTTCCGACATGTTTTGTTCTCTCCAAATGACTGAGAATTGACCAAGTTACAATAGTTTGAAATTATTTGAAAATGTAGAACTTATCGATCAATAGTGGTCGATAAAAGTGTGTGCCATCCGTAAAGGCTAAAAAAACAAAGAAACTTTAGCTCATAAACACAAATAGATACATAACGGAAATAGCTTACTCCCAGACAGATACAAGTACATTCTACCAAGCTACAATAGACACCCTTAGCAAACAACGGTAACGCTATTTTTTACAGTACTCGTACCTTGATCACCCAAATAGCGTTAAAGCTGCAGCGTAAAAACGATATGGGGTGTGGGCTGCCGATCGACCCACAAGAATAGTAGATACTTCGAAAGAAACACTTGGTTCTTGACTTCAATAAATACTGCACTCAGATTCAATAGACGTAAATACTTTGTTTACAATCTTGTACTTGTAGAGATATCAACAGTAAACTTTGTTAGAGAGAGAGAGGGGAGGGGGGGGGGGGGAGAGAGCCTAGAATAGATACTACTTGTTTCTTCTCTTCTGTCTGTTCTAAAAGTATAGTAAAAGACCAGGAAAGACAAGACAGATGTAGAGCGCGCACCACTTCTGGCACGTGCAATCCATGCATGGGAAATGCATGCTAAACACGGATGGTGCTATGTATGGACAGTACAATAGGTCAGAGCTGGATCGGGAGGGTCCTGCAGCACATGCAGCAAGGGTGAAAATGTAGAAGTCTAAAGAGGATGCAGCCAATATATGCAGCATGCAGGGGACAAACATGCACGAGCTGGCTGTAAACAACACACAGGCTGGGAGTGTAAGCATAAATCTGTGTTCACAACTGGCGCGTGGACGCGGTACGCTTGCGGGTCATGCGTGCCTGAACGCGCATTCAGGCGTTCACAAAAAAAAAGCAATTCGCGCTGAAAATACGCGCTGAAAATTCCAACTTGTTGGAATTTCCATTTCGGCGCGTTTCCGTACGCATGGCGCCCCAAAAGCCAGCAAAAATACGCACAAACGCGTGGTTTCACGCGTACACGCGCCAGTTGTGAACACAGCTTAAAGGGGAAGTATACCCTAAAATCAAAATTTTCACCAGTTGTAGTCTTCTGGGTGCTGAGTCGAATGGTCTTGGTCCGAGGAAGCTGCGACGCTCCCTTCCTTCTTTTTTCCCAATCGAACCCGCGCACTTCCACCGAAACTGGGTGATTGCGCCCTACTAGATGGGGATTTGTATGCAAAATCTCACTAAAAGTGCTATGTTGTTCTTATAAAAGCACGGATGACCGCGATTGGCCCATATGTTGTAGTCTTTTGGATGCTGAGTCGACCGGTTTTGGTCCGAAAAGGCTGCGATGCAGCGTTCCTCCTTTATTCCCAATCGAACATGGTTGAAGAAGCGGTCACGTGCTCCTGGGTGCCCAAATCACCTGGTCACCACGCCAGCAGGCGACAACTTTCACACCAAGGTTCAACTCGAGTTCAACTCGAGTGACAGGACTGCACCCAAAAAAGGTCAAACAGACTAGTAAGTTGTACCCTGCAGGCACGGTGACCAGGTGACTGGTGTACGCAGGAGCACGTGACCGCTTGTTCAACCATGTTCGATTGGGAATACAGGAGGAACGCTGCATCGCAGCCTTTTCGGACCAAAACCAGTCGACTCAGCGTCCAAAAGACTACAACATATGGGCCAATGGCGGTCATCCGTGCTTTTATAAGAACGAAATGGCGCTTTTAGTGACATTTTGCATACAAATCCCCATCTAGTAGGGCGCAGTCACCCAGTTTCGGTGGAAGTACGTGAGTTCGATTGGGAATAAAGGAGGAAGGGAGCGTCTCATCTTCCTCGGACCAAGACCATTCCACTCAGCATCCCGAAGACTACAACTGGTGAAAATTTGATTTTAGGGTATACTTCCCCTTTAAGTGTTTGTACGGTTGCAGGACATAGAGTATTGCTTCGCGACACGGGGCTGATTTATCGTTGTGACAAACGATACGTTTTGGCAACAGCATACTAAAATTAGCGTTCATCTTGCTAAAGGTCGAATAGTGCGCGGTCCCATTTCGAAAAAAGAGTCATAGTTTAGAAGTTTCGTGGCAAGTAGCAGCTCACAAATTTTTAGAGCTGTTTCTGACTAAGTTGTGGCTGCTGAAGACGATAAAAGTATCGCCAAGTCTGTACTGTTGTCCGTTTGTTAGATATGGCGATCTTCCGCTGCATACTGAAATTGTACATGTACTCAAACCCAGTCATTCTAGGGTATACTTTAGTAGTGGGTTTCTGCATACAGAGTCCGTCAAGAAACCTTTGACCATGTTGACGTAAGTCGTTTGAAGAATAGCTTGCTCTAGAGTGTTTTGGAGCCGAATCAGGCAGGCAGACCCGAAGGGGGACAGGCACGATCTGAGCAAGTGTGTGGTGTGCCAGGATTATACACCTGACGTGCAGAACAGGCGCTTGGCAGAGAAATTTACTCAGTGCGCCACATACGAGGCAGAGTTTAGTCTGCTGAATGCTGCTCGTACCGGTACACGCAGCCACGCTAGAATATTGAACGAACTAACTTGAATCAGGATGGTATAGCGAATGAGATCAAGTATCACCGTAGCTGTTTTTCACTGTACGTAAACAAGAAGTCTCTGAAACGTCTTGCTAATGATGCAGTGGATTCTGATCTGGCCCAGAATGGTGATGTGAAGGCGCAGGCATTCATGAAATTGTGTGAGTGGATTGAAATTAGTGCCCTGACTCAGAGTAACTCCGCAACAGATATGACTGAAGTATGTAAACGTTACCGTCGATTCCTGAACGAACTAGGATTGACTGGTCATGTTCAGAATTCCTTCGCGGTGAAGCAACGCCTCATGGAACACTTCGGCGACCGGTTGCAGTTCCATCGGCCTGCATCCCGCAGAGAACCAGAACTGTGGAAGAAGGCCTCAGATGAGTCATGACCTTTCTGGTATGACACTGACCCAACTGCAGGCAGCCTTTGCTGTATTCACCAAAGGCTTGGCTGGGATCTGGGCTTATCACCTGCGCTGCTCACCGTGCGCGCCTGGGCTGTTGACTGAGCTCGATAGGAAGCTGAACGAGTGCCTATTGCCGGTCATGCTGAGGGATGGTGTTCAACCTCCGATTTGGTGGTCTGGCTATCCCGGTTATCGAGAGCACCGCGCCGGGAGAACTGGCTGCATCTATCCGAGCGACCGAACCACTCGTGCAGCTCCTGCTCACGGGAACCTATGAGAGCCCTCCGGATCTGCATCAAGGGCTGGTGGATGGTGTGCATGCTGCGGGGGACCCGGTTGGCTTACGGTGTGCCGCGTTATTGCCTGGTTCGGTGCCGGCTGTGGCGGGCGACCCAGCAGATGGCACTCGTGCAGCGTTGTCCCCTGGTCCAGTGTCGTCCATAGTTCATGATGGCTTATCCACACTGCCAATTGCACATGCGGCTGGCAGTTGCAGCTGACTGGCAGAGACCCGGTGCTGGATGCCATTGGCGCCACTCGACAACTTGCGCGGTCAGCTTAAGTACGGACAATATGGCTGCCAGCAGGAGATTAAGGCAAGTCTAAACCCGGAGCAGCAGCTTCTGGTTGAGGTCCGCGATGAGAAGGGACTCTCATCTTGGCTTACGGTAGTGCCCAGGTTCCAGGACGGAACAGTTCTGAAGAAGACTTACTTCAGGGATGCACTCTGCATTCGATACGGCCGCCGTTTGGTGGGCCCTCCGGATACATGTGTTTGCGGAGCAGAACTCACCGCACGGCATGCGCTCACCCACACAACTGGTGGCTATAATTATGATAGCGCGCCATAATGAGGTGCTTGATTTGAGGCTGGTGTGTTCAATCATTCACAAATTGATTTTGAGAAGAGTTTGAGTTGATTTCCCTGATCACCACCTGGTCAAAACAGTAAGACCAATGTTTTATTGCTTTTGTGTTTAATTGTTTATTTTGATATTATTTCCCCAATCACTTTAGTTTGATGATATGCATGTTGACTTGCCCGTACAAGTGGCTTTTCCTATGGAGCTGACAGTGATTGTTGCAATGATGATGACGACATCAACCGACTAAAATCCAACAGCTGCATTGACCTACTTCATCCTGCTGTCTTGTGGATTGCGAGCAAAACTCTGATGCATGTGTTTACTGCGTCATGAACCGAGTTTTTTTGTTTTGCTATATGTAAATACTTCAAAGCTTGCAAACTGCTGAATATGTAAATAATTTGGTTGTGTCACTTGTATATCATTTTGGTTGCTCTTTGCTATTCTTTGCTGCTGCGCCGCTTGAGACAGACATGTAAATAGCTTCGGGTTATCTTTTCACTTGTATTTTAATTATGTCGGCTCAGAGTCAGTGCTACTGTATTCTACGTAGTTGCTGCTGCGCTTGAGTACATGGCACAGCCAATGTACTTTTCATTATTTGTAGCACAAACACTAAATTTGTATCAGGGACTGAGCGCCACATTACACAACTCGAAGTTTGACAGCCATGCCACAGACTCGCATGAAATGTATTCAGCTGAATGATGTTTTATTGCCACCAGGGAGTCGTACCCTCCTGATCCCTGACTGCCACCAACTGGAGACTAAAACGGACTCTGTATGCAGAAACCCACTATACTCTAGAATGACTGGGTTCGAGTACATGTACAATTTCCGTATGCAGCGGAAGATCGCCATATCTAACAAACGGACAACTGTACAGACTTGCCGATACTTTTATCGTCTTCAGCAGCCACAACTTAGTCAGAAACAGCTCTAAAAAATTTGTGAGCTCCTAAAGGTTACGAGTTTCTAGAAAATACCACCTTGGACCTTAGACTAGAACCCAAATCTCGCTATTTTCCCCTTACGATAATACCGTTACAACATAACGTTTTTTGCTAAGGGTGTCGATTGTAGGGGAAGAGTGTGTTGATCCCTACATGGGAGCTCGCGGTTTTCCTGCCGACTTGAATTCTCACTTGACTGACTCACGACTGCCATCCAGAGCACACGAGAAGTCCATCGAGCCGTCCACTCGGCAAACCTGCAAGAAAGCACCACTTCCTGCTCAATACACAGTGTTTCGGGAAATTCACCCCTCATCAGTTGAGCTTGAGTAGGCTGAGGAAGATTGTGCCTGAAGAGCACCACTTATAATTATAGTGCTCGGCTCCAGGCACAAACATCACCAGGGATACAAACCTACAGAGACGCTCCGTTTCCAGCGCGACAAACACCACATGAACACCAGATAGCAGCATGAGTCAGTGTCGCTCATGGAGGTGCTGAACAAGCGCTGAGGACCGTTCGCCATTCACAACGCTGTTGCCTCCAAACCATTAAAGTCAAGAATTAGGAAAACTACAAGCTCCCATGTAGGGAGCAACACACTCTTCCCCTATTATTGCCGAAGTCGCACCAACCTCTTCTTCACAGTGTCTATTGTAGTTATTATAATTATTACGCTAGTGAGCTAGTTTATAAATGTGTAATTTTTCCTATTTTCTTCAACACATAACATAAGATTTGAAACCGCACTATCACCCTGCATGCATTGCCTTGATAAACAAATGGCACAGCAGGTCCCTCTGGCCTGGATTCAGTTGCCTGGCGACGCATGGCCTCCACGTTCAAGGCACCGTCCAATACTTTGTGTTCAGCTCTAGCTCGTGCCGCCCAGTCCTTATGTACTCAGGCTCTCGAGTCGAAACATGAATGAAGACGGTGGCGTATCTACTTGGTTGGGTACACCGCCCATGGTTTAACCACAAGCAGCATATTATAATGTACTCAACAAAACGGCTTTCTTGACACTTTGTGTCTGCGCTATGGTTTAGCTCTGAGTAGTGTGCCTTCATCGTGCGTCTGTGGCCGTGACATGACGACTCATCACGTATTCACGTGCCCTGGCGGAGGGTATCCTACTCAGCGTCATAACCAGTTACGGGACCTCTTTGCCGACACACTGGCAGAGGTGGTGTGTGACACCGGTGGAGACTGAGCCCCCACTTACTCCATTGCAGGATGAGGCTTTTGTCAGGCAACACTGCCAATGGCGCTCGTGTGGATGTCCGAGCTTGTGGCTTCTGGTCGCGGCAGCAAAACACTTTTTGATGTTAGGGTTACTCACCCAAGGCCATCTTTGCTGTCGTGATCACAAGTAATGAGCCAATTGGCGGATCACAAGCGTCAGAAGAAGCGCCATTACACCGAACGTATCAACAAGGTTGATCACGGATCGTTCACGCCCCTGGTGTTTGCCACGAATGGCATGTGCAACAGAGGCCACCATTTTCCTGCGTACTTTGGCTGCAGGAATTCACGACCATCACTGTGACCTGTCGTATTCCCTGGTTGTGCGGCACTTGCGCTCGAGGATCAGTTTGTGCGTTGTGCGGTGGCAGGCCCATGAACTCGACAGTACTGCGTCTCGTGAGTTCACAGTGAATGCACCAGTGTGGGTGTACAATGCTCGTCCTGGCTCTAAGCCAAAGTGGCTAGAAGGTTTAATATGCAAACGACTCAGTACGATGACCTATTCTGTGATGGTAGGAGGAGTCGTCCGAAAAGTGCACATTGATCATTTGAAGTCCAGAACAGCTGAGTCTGCTAGTTTATCGGCCAAGTCCGACGCCATTCCGACAGTGTCTACGCCGAGTGTTACTCCGACAGTCGCTACAGCAACGCCGACTCCTGAGTTACCAGCTTCACCGCCGGCTCAGTCGTCCCCTGTCATTGATACAGCAGCTACTACTATGCCTAGTACGCCTGCTACTGCTACGTCTAGTACGCCTATTACTGCTACGCCTAGTATGTCTACTACTGCTGCTACTCCTGTTAGTATGCCTGATACAGTTCAAGTCGCTACTCCTGTTAGTATGCCTGATGTGTCAGTGCCTGTTTCGTCAACTCCAGTGTCACCGTGCTATCCGTCAAGAATGCGCCGTGCCCCTGATCGCTTAAATTTGTGAGTATTGAGTGACTATCTTAGCATTAGTCATGAGTGACTCGCCTAGCAATTCTGACATTGCCTTAGAGTGTCCTATTCCGCTATTTGTCTGTAATAGCATAGTATTGTATCATAGTTAGTCGGATATAAGGATTTGCTCTTGTATATAGTTGTTGGATGCATTTTGATTATATATGCATTATTGCTAGTTCCACTTCACTACTTCTTTAAGGAAGGAGGATTGTTATAGATTGATCTATTATTAATATTAGTCGTACGATCTACGATCTACGTTCTGCTACGTGTGTCGTTCTACGTGTGTTCTACGTGTGTCGTTCTACGCTCCTTTGATGCATGCATGACGAAGAGTGACAATGTCTTACCTCATTATGAATCAGTCTTCTTCTGCATTACGTCTGCATGGCTGACGTGTGTCTTACTTTGGTACGAGCTGACGAGGCCTATACTGTCGTGTCATAGCGCCATTAGTGCCACGACAGCACTTACGTGTCTCTGCTGCTTATCTCTCCGTGATTGCCATTTTACATGTTCACTTCTAAATTATCCTAGAACAAACCAGATGGTGTTTCCTGCTGTGGTATACGCGAGTTGCATGGAATGAATCTTGCGTGCGTACGTTATAACAATTGGCGACGAAGATGAGCGTTTGTAGTAACCTGAGCACAGCCCACAAGCTTCCAGTTTTCGAATACCGGGGCACGCCAGCAGAAGTGTCCTCTCGCTGGAAGAAATGGCTACGAAGCTTTACGTACATGGCTGAAGGCCAAGGGATTACGGATCACAAACGGTTGAAAAATTTATTGCTGCATACTGCCGGAACACAGGTTCAGGACTTATTCGAAGACCTCGAAGATCCACAGGCGTCGGCCCTGCCTGCGGATGACAACGAGTACAAGGTTACGTTACGGAAACTGAACGAACATTTCAGACATGGCACGTGCTTGTTGCCAGGAGACGGCCAATGAGCGGCCAGAATAAGCAGTCAAGATCAGTCGATCTTGACCGCTTAGCCGGTCAAGAACAGCAGTCGTACAGCATCGCGCCGCACATGCGCATTTACCATTTTTCGAAGTCCTTGCCTTGGGCAACATCTCCGACGAGGACTAAAAAATTGTCTCCCTTCTCCAAAATCATTGTATACTCACTACTGTCTTGAACGTCTGCAGGGAGACCAGAAACGCCAACCGACCTTGCAGCCGGTCCTGTTTCTCGCGGCGAAACGTACACAAGGGAAGCAGACCTCCACAAGTACATTTTGTACCTGCCCTAAGGCTGCAGCTTCTCAGCACTCGCATTTGAACCTTACTCTGGCAATCATCTAACTCGAAGAACGGGTTTATTCCGAACCCGTCATATTACTGGTACTAACGTTACTACTGCCTTCACTGTACTTGAATACTTTCATCTCAAAACTGGAAAGTCCCAACCAAACAAATAGCTGTTTGTGATGGTCACTGCACACAATGTGACATCAACTCATTTGCCGTGAAGGCTTTCTTTCTGTTTGAATCTCTCTACTGTACTGGGCCTTGTTGTTTGTGAGGTGGGCCTTGTCTGAAGCGCAATCCTACACAGTTGCGTCGGGCATGCCGCTCTGATCAGGCCCTCGGTCATGTGAGTGATCTTGCCCTCGGTCGCGACGCCCTCGGGGCTACGCCCCTTGGGCGTCGCGACCTCGGGCAAGATCACTCACAGACCTCGGGCCTGATCAGAGCATCATGCCCTCGCAACTGTGTAGGATTATGTATTTCAAGGCCGCGCCACATCCTGTATACGAGCGTCACGTGCTGCGCCAGATGACTTTTGCTAGGAATGAGTCGGTGAGTCAGTTTGTTGTAAGATTACGCGTCCAGGCCCGCTTGTGTGATTTTGGTTCCGCTTGTGACGACATGATTCGAGACCATGTGGTGTCATGCATTGTGAATGTCGAGTTGAAAAAGAAGTTGTTATCAGATCCAAAACTAACTTTGGGTACGTGTCTAGAAATTGCAGCTTTGTTTGAGGCAACCCAGCAACAAGCTTCGTCTATGGGTTCCGCTGCTGCTATGAGTACGCCATCAGAAGTCCACGGTCTCTCTCGTAAGCACTCTGTGTCGCAGAAACAACAGAAACAACATTTCAAGTCGTCAGGTAAAACGGATCGTGCACGTAAACCTGAGAGAGTGTCTGTTTCTGCTTCTACTTCCTCTGAGCGTCTCTGTTTTAGGTGTGGCAAGGCTGGTCATTTCGGTCGGGATCCGAGTTGCCCGGCGCGTGGCAAAACCTGCAGCAAGTGTCAGCGTCGTGGGCATTTCGCTTCCTGCTGCAATTCGCAGTCGACGTCCCACATTTCGTCCGAGCCAGAGTCACTGTTCGACTCTTTCAGCATTGGGGCTCTCACCGACGATGTGTCACCTACAGATAAGTGTCAACCTAAGTCTAAGTCTCATCCTCCCATGATGATTGATGTATGCGTTAATGATGTAGTCTGTCCTATGGAAGTCGACACTGGTGCTGAAGTTTCAGTATTCCCTAGTTCTGTTTGCAAGGAGCAGTTTCCCAATGTTTGTCTGCATAAGTCTCGTGCGTCTCTGCATTCGTATGGTGGTAGTTCCCTATCTGTAGTGGGTGAATGCATTGTCGATGTACGTTACGAGTCTCACCAGTTTCGAGACACCATCATTGTTGTAGAGGGTAGTGGTCAGCCCCTGTTTGGTCGAAACTGGATGTCCCACGTCATTATAGACTGGTCAAATTTTCGTAATGCACAAGTCAATGCATTGTCGCTAGATAGTCTATTGCGTCAGTTCCCTACCGTATTTCAAGAGGGTTTGGGTACTATTAAGGGTCAGTCTGCCAAGATCCAGCTTCAAGGGTCACCCACCCCCAAGAGTTGCCGTTCCCGTCCTGTCCCGTACGCCGTCCGCACTAAGGTTGAAGCTGAGTTGTTGCGTCTAGAGGGGGAGGGGATCATCAAGCCGGTCTCTAACGCTGATTGGGCATCCCCCGTGGTGGTTGTAAAAAAGAAAAACAACACCATCCGCTTATGTGCAGATTTTAAAGTGTCTATCAACAAGCACATTGAAGCTAACCAGCATCCTATTCCCAACCCGAGTGATTTGTTATCGCAATTATCTGGTGGATCTGTATTTTCCAAATTAGATCTCAGCCAAGCTTATGCTCAGCTACCGCTCGACGACGACAGTAGGCGCTATTGTGTCATCGCTACGCACAAGGGTTTGTACGAATTCACGAGACTACCCTTCGGCGTCAGCTCAGCTCCGTCAATCTGGCAGAAGGCCATAGAGCAGGTTCTACAAGGTCTAGAAGGTGTCGTTGTCTATTTCGACGATATTCTCATTTGTGGTAACACCCAGCAACAACACGACGAGCGTCTACAAGCAGTCCTCCGTCGTTTCGCTGAGACAGGGCTGCGATTGCGTCGTGAGAAATGTGAGATTGGTAAGCCACAAGTTAGTTACCTTGGGTTTACATTGTCGAAGGCTGGTCTACAGCCCAGTCGGGATAAGGTTTTGAGTATTCAGAATGCCCCGAGGCCCCATGATGTATCTACCTTGCGTTCGTTTCTGGGGCTCGTGAATTTCTTTGGGCGGTTTATCCCCAATTGCTCCTCGCTGTTACAACCCCTGAACGAGTTGTTAAAGAAGGATGTAGTCTTTAATTGGACGGATGCATGTCAATCGGCGTTTGCCAAAGTTAAAGAGTTTCTCATCGCAGATCCAGTTATGGCCCATTATGATGTTACCTAACCGCTGATCTTAGAGTGTGATGCATCCCCTGCTGGTATTGGTGCTGCTCTTCTACATGTCATGCCGGACCAGTCTGTTCGGCCAGTTGTATATGTGTCACGTGCTTTGTCCAAAGCAGAGAGTCATTACAGCCAGATTGAGCGAGAGGCGTTAGCTATCGTGTTTGCTGTTCGTCGTTTACACCAGTACATCTACGGTCGTAAGTTCATTCTGCGCACCGACCATAAGCCTCTAATCAAGATCTTTGGCGAGCACGAGTCGTTAAGTAAGACGTCGGCATCCCGTCTACAGCGCTGGGCCGTGATTCTCGCTGAGTACGACTACGTCATTGAGCATATTCCAGGTAAAGAAAATGTGCTAGCAGATTGTCTGTCTCGTCTGCCTTTACCATTGTCTGCTGCTGAAATGTCTGCAATTGTTAGTGCAGTCAGCAGTCATGCATTTGACCCCTGCGAGTTAATGCCTCTACAGAGTTCGGATGTTGCCAAGGCTAGCAAATACGATTCTGACATTTCGTTAGTGATGTCCTACACGCTGCATGGTTGGCCTGCTACAGTTCCCGACAGGTTAGTGCCGTATAGCCACATCCGGAATGACCTAAGTATTGAGCATGGTTGTTTGCTGTGGGGTTCCCGCGTCATTATTCCAGTTCAGTTTAGACGCCACTTATTAGAGGAACTGCATTCTTCACATGCCGGCGTGTCTCGAATGAAGAGTGTGGCACGAAGCATTTTCTGGTGGCCAGGCTTAGATGCCGATATCGAACGATTAGCCGCCGATTGCAGTCTTTGTCAGGAAAGCTCTAATCTGCCCCGCAAGGACTCTGTCCACCATTGGGCATACCCCAATGCTGCTTTTGAGCGTGTGCATCTTGATTTTGCTGAGTTCGAGTCGCAACAGTTTCTGGTCATAGTTGATGCATTCTCTAAGTGGATTGATGTATACGAGCTTGGTTCCTCCGCTACGACTACTAAAACAGTGAACTGTTTGCTACGGTTCATCAGTACATTTGGTATTCCTAGAGTGCTAGTATCTGATAACGGCCCACAATTTGCCTCTGGCGAGTTCGCTGCTTTCTGTGCTCAGAATGGTATTAAGCATCATCGTACACCGCCCTATCATCCCGCCAGCAACGGACAGTGTGAGCGGATGGTGCAAGAGCTGAAGAAGGCTTTGCGAGCAAGGCCTCACCATGTGTCTGTATGTGTGCAAGTGTCTCGCTTTCTTTTCGATTACAGAAACACGCCGCACAGCGCTACTAAGCAGAGTCCCGCGAGTATTCTATTGAAGAAAGCCCCGACCACGCGTTTGGCGCTGCTGCAACCAAGTTTCGCCACGGCTATGCAGCAGGCCCATGAACTCGACAGTACTGCGTCTCGTGAGTTCACAGTGAATGCACCAGTGTGGGTGTACAATGCTCGTCCTGGCTCTAAGCTGAAGTGGCTAGAAGGTTTAATATGCAAACGACTCAGTACGATGACCTATTCTGTGATGGTAGGAGGAGGAGTCCGAAAAGTGCACATTGATCATTTGAAGTCCAGAACAGCTGAGTCTGCTAGTTTATCGGCCAAGTCCGACGCCATTCCGACAGTGTCTACGCCGAGTGTTACTCCGACAGTCGCTACAGCAACGCCGACTCCTGAGTTACCAGCTTCACCGCCGACTCAGTCGTCCCCTGTTATTGATACAGCAGCTACTACTATGCCTAGTACGCCTACTACTGCTACGTCTAGTACGCCTATTACTGCTACGCCTAGTATGTCTACTACTGCTGCTACTCCTGTTAGTATGCCTGATACAGTTCAAGTCGCTACTCCTGTTAGTATGCCTGATGTGTCAGTGTCTGTTTCTTCAACTCCAGTGTCACCGCGCTATCCGTCAAGAATGCGCCGTGCCCCTGATCGCTTAAATTTGTGAGTATTGAGTGACTATCTTAGCATTAGTCATGAGTGACTCGCCTAGCAATTCTGACATTGCCTTAGAGTGTCCTATTCCGAGGATTTGCTCTTGTATATAGTTGTTGGATGCATTTTGATTATATATGCATTATTGCTAGTTCCACTTCACTACTTCTTTAAGGAAGGAGGATTGTTATAGATTGATCTATTATTAATATTAGTCGTACGATCTACGATCTACGTTCTGCTACGTGTGTCGTTCTACGTGTGTTCTACGTGTGTCGTTCTACGCTCCTTTGATGCATGCATGACGAAGAGTGACAATGTCTTACCTCATTATGAATCAGTCTTCTTCTGCATTACGTCTGCATGGCTGACGTGTGTCTTACTTTGGTACGAGCTGACGAGGCCTATACTGTCGTGTCATAGCGCCATTAGTGCCACGACAGCACTTACGTGTCTCTGCTGCTTATCTTTCCGTGATTGCCATTTTACATGTTCACTTCTAAATTATCCTAGAACAAACCAGATGGTGTTTCCTGCTGTGGTATACGCGAGTTGCATGGAATGAATCTTGCGTGCGTACGTTATAACACAGCTCATGTAGCGCCTGCACATCCATTGTTTTTTTTGTTTTGTTGTCTTCGTTTTGTCTCCCCTTCTTCCATAGGTATGTGCAATGTGATAAAACAAATTAAAAAAATGTGCATGTACAATACTCAGCAATACAAATCTTGAAGTGTCAGTGTATGCTGGCCCAGGAACCCATCATGGGTCCTAGTGGTTTTGCCTAGAAGTGAAGGTCGCATTTACCTTTGTCAATCGTAGTACTTGTCTGCTCATCCATAGGCTCATCTGAAGTTGGTCTGTGGGACAAATACCAAGAACCGGGAATTAGAACGGAATGAAAAACCAGTACTGAAGTACTGGCGCACGCGCGCGCGCGCACACACACACACACACACACACACACACAGCACCAACAACTCAGTAAAGAAAGAGAATGTCAAATAAAAGCAACAGAGACGCAAAGGACATGTGGATAATGAGCTAATAAGGGGCGGCACGGATCTTGAACAGGTGGAGTGAGACCATATCCTTAACTTCTCTGGGAAGAATGAGCCAAACAGAAAAAGCAATAAATAGAGGGGAGCGCAAAAGAGTGGATGAGTTACACTTGGGGAGCACAAGCGAGTCCCTAGTTGTTAGAGAAGAGAACCAATTAAAACACATGAGATGAGGTGGGCACAACTAAAGCTTAAAGGGGAAGTTAAGGCAAAAATCAAAATTTCACCAGTTGTAGTCTTCGGGTGCTGAGTCGAATGGTCTTGGTCCGAGAAAGCTGAGACGCTCCCTTCCTACTTGAATCCCAATCGAACTCGCGCACTTCCACCGAAACTGGGTGACTGCGCCCTACGAGATGGGGATTTGTATGCAAAATGTCACTAAAAGCGCCATTTCGTTCATATAAAAGCACGGATGACCGCGATTGGCCCATATGTTGTAGTCTTTTGGACGCTGAGTCGACTGGTTTTGGTCCGAAAAGGCTGCAATGCAGCGTTCCTCCTTTATTCCCAATCGAACATGCTTGAACAAGCGGTCACGTGCTCCTGGGTGCCAAAATCACCTGGTCACCACGCCAGCAGGCGACAACTTTCACACTAAGGTTCAACTCGAGTGACAGGACTGCACCCAAAAAAGGTCAAAACAGGCTGTAAGTTGTACCCTGCAAGCACGGTGACCATGTGACTGGTGTACGCAGGAGCACGTGACCACTTGTTCAACCATGTTCGATTGGGAATTAGGGGCGAACGCTGCATCGCAGCCTTTTCGGACCGAAACCAGTCGACTCAGCGTCCAAAAGACTACAACATATGGGCCAATGGCGGTCATCCGTGCTTTTATAAGAACGAAATGGCGCTTTTAGTGACATTTTGCATACAAATCCCCATCTCGTAGGGCGCAGTCACCCAGTTTCGGTGGAAGTGCGCGAGTTCGATTGGGATTCAAGTAGGAAGGGAGCGTCTCAGCTTTCTCGGACCAAGACCATTCGACTCAGCACCCCGAAGACTACAACTGGTGAAATTTTAATTTTTGCCTTAACTTCCCCTTTAATAGAATGGACAAGAGCAGCCAGGTGTGCACTGCGTCTATGTGATAACGGAGTTGTGTGAGCGAGTTTATAAAGAGCGGATGATGAGAGTATGCGGGGTTGACGGAGGAGAATTTTAAGGATTTTCTTGTGGTGTATTTCAAGCTTTGCAGCAGTGGACGAAGACAATCCAGCCCAAGACGTATCGGCATAATCGAATACGGGGCGAAGATAGACTGAATAAAAAAGAAGCTTGCAAGAGAGTGGGAGGTGGGAGCAGTGGGGGGAGAGAATTCCTAAGGATTTACTTGATTTTTTGACAGATATATTCGATATGGGACACCCAAGAGAGCGCAGAGTCAATTACAACAAAAAAATGTGTGAATGAAAGTATGGCTCAGTATCATCATTATGCTGGGCAGGAGAAGATTCACCCGTACGCACTACTATAAGCAGTGTAGCAGGACGGGGAAGCCGATACAGTAAAATGTGTCAAGGCGACCACTCTGATAAGGCGACCACCTGTCCTAGTGGACCAATACAGATAGGACCAAGGGATGTTATTTCCCGTCAAATGACCCCGGCTGGATAAGGAGACCATCTGTACACTGGAACCACATTTGTAAGGTCCCTTGAGCGGTCGTCTTAGACAGGTTACACTGTAGCATGGATACTGGTGTGAAAATCAGTTATAGACTGGTGTTCACATCTTGGTCATGTGACTAAATTTGTGCACAAACTGGTCATGGCGTGTGGACAGTGGAACCAAAATGGCCGACATCGTGTGACCCCTAGATGCAAGGGTTGAGAGCAGATTTGGAACCAACAATTTTACATGGCTGTCCCTGGATTGTCATGTGATAGATGTGAAACAATTCAATGCAGGTACCCCCCCCCCCCCCCCCCCCCACCAGTTATTCGGCAACACACGACACTGTACTCACTCTGCTTGTTGCTGTTGATGCAGTTGACCTCCGTGCATACCCTTCTGTTCCGACCCCTACGCTTGACTGGACAGCAAAACATGCGCGTGTGTCATAATACGCGTGCACACACACACACGTGCAGCGTACACATACACACACACACACACACAAATATGGCACTTCATGCTCTGCAATGATACCCATGTATGGCAAAGTACCATTGCCCCCCCCCCCCCCCCCCAAGCTGTGTCACTCTCTGTGTCGTTATATATTCGGTTTTCGGCTGGGGCGGCTGTTGACATGTACAAGGTGATACAACTACACGAAAGATCAGGCTTGTCCTCCTGCATTGTGCACATGTCCATTCCCCATGCACCATGTACCATGTATACGCCCGTCGCAAGAGTAGCACGCAATCTGCAACTGCACTGGATGTGCACCCACAGATTTTCTCTTATAGCAACGGTAGCGGACAAGATCTGAATGAGACAGATCAAGACTTGCGCCAGATAACTGTCTAATCCACACAACTGGCGAAGCCTTGTGAATCAACCACCAATGCACACCTGGTCAACTCCACACGGAGTACATCCATTCACAGGCATACAGACACTAGCACGTATTGCCACATGTAGTGCATACGTACGTGGACTTGACACCGTACTCCTACGCATAGCTGTTACACCGAAGCCCCTTCATCACAAGTAGACATTCGACAGGAACTAGAATTCAAAAGCGGGGCGAATCAACGGTACTTCGCATCAATTTGATGTTTTGCCCAGGGCCTTCGATGGGATGCGTCTATGTAAAACACAATAATCAACGAATGGGTTGCAATGCAGTCTGGCCAACCTGGAAAGAAAAGAAACTCACGGATTCACGTGACATTCAGTTACTGCAAACCCGGAAACCTTTGCGGTTCTTGTAATCGGTGTGAAATCGCAGAACTGCAGTGAAGAAACTGGAGAAATTTACTCCAATCACAAACATTTCCAGGTGCAAATTTGTCTGCGCTCGCAAATCGCGAACTAAAACCAGCGCAAACGTTTCCAGGCTTACTGGATGGAGTTGGGTGTGCGGGCCGACCTGAAACAGCTTCTGAATTCGTGCTAGAACATCCAGTGTAGAACGGGCCATGAAACGCAAGTGGCCGAGTGGAGACTTGGACAGCCCGAATTGCCCAGCACGCAACCATAGCAACACACATTCTATGTGCTAGTCCATGGTTACCAGCTACTTTGGGTGCCGAAGATCGAATCGATATTTTGTTCTCCCTTCGCCGAGACTGCGCTCACATGGATGGAGTCACCCGCGGCCAAGTCAATAAATTCCCTTTCTTTACCCATTGTGCAAACTCAAGCTGGATACAAATCTATTTCATTCCTTGGTGCTGACCGCTTGAATGCGCTTCCTGAATCCCTTCGCACAAATCATATCCCAATTCATTTCGCCAGGAACTTAACACATTCATTCATCTTGGGCACCCTGTAAGAAGACCTTAGGGTCTGTTGGGAATGCCCAAGTAAAAATAATAAAATACAATACTTGAATACAAAAAAAATTGTTCCAGTTCCATTTACCAGCAGGAAGAGTGGGTGGGTGTGTTGGGGCTGAAAAACACTAAAACGTTTCACTTGGAAAAGACAATCGGTAACCCGGACAGCCCCTTACCTGATTCCTCATCATCTTCAACATTTTCGGCTGTTAACCATGGTGATGGATCCTTCGCCCAATTTCGGAGGTCTTCCATTGGCTTTGTGTCGCGTCCATGCTCGTCCCGGAGCTTCACAGCGGAATTACACTCTGTCTTACTGGCATCTTTGACGTGAATCCCTACAACATAGCCAGTAGCAGAGGCCGTTTCAGCTTCGCCTTCTTTGGGCAGAAGGAAGACAGGCGAGCCACCTTGCCCACCGCTAGAGCGAACAAAGTGGTGAAGCTGATTGTCGTGGTCTGCAAACGTAGCAGGGCGGGGCTCGTCAACCCAGTATTTGCATTTCTCGGCCCTCTCTTCATGGCCACCATAGTAGGTGTACAGTGGATATCCGCACATGCGGACGTCATCCTCTTCCTTCTGGCACTGGTTCGCAACGCCAAGAAGTTTTTCATCAGCCCAGTATACCAGCGGACACTTGCAGCGACTCTTCTTGGCTGCTATTATGCCATAGTCGTGTCGAAGTCGGTCAAGATTGCTATTCTTCTCTGAATCCTTGGCATTGTCCTTGTACCAGTCAGGAACGATCAACCAGCCATTCTCGTTCTTGCGGGTTATCTTTCCCTTGGTTAGGAACTGGTCCTCAGATAAATCGCAGTAGATTTGTACCCAGAGCCAGTGGCCGCAATCGTTGCAGAGCAGATTATGTGCGGCAGTCGCGAAGATGTACTCCTTGCTAGCTGCCAGTTCAGATCGCTGAGTAGGAAGCACGTTCCTTGATAAACCTGAGGAAACGTTTGGTCGCAATTGTCGCAGCACTCACCAGGGCAAATAAGGAATGAAAGTGAATGGCCGTTTCAGCAGATGGCTCGGCCACGGTTACTCGCTCGTCCTGGCACGGCTTTAGAATACTGTAAATCTACAAAATTTCAGCACTTCACGATTTTTGACATTTCGGCGGCGATTTATATTCGGCGTGGGGTAGAGGGCATGGTATAGTGCGATAGATGCTGTGAAAAATTTCATCGGCGTTTTAATTTAGGCGTTTTGGGTCGGTGCCGAATATAGCCGAAATTAAATAGCTGCCGAAAATTTGTATATTTACAGTAGGCATAATAGAGCTTAGGGCGATGACAGAAGATTACTCCTCGACCGCCTCCATCATGCCGGTTCAGGGCTCAGTTCACGACTCCCTGCGCCGAAAAGTTTGCACGTTCGCTTGCCTTTCTTGGTGTTTGCTGTGCGCATAGCGCCCACTTGCACTTGTACAATAGATCTACGTACTACAGTGTAGTAGTTGCTGCTACTACTTACTACTACTTGTACATGACGAAAGACGATATCGATATCGATTATCGGTACACGACCGTTTTATTTGATTATTCATATTAGTGAGGTTTTGCATTCCGAATTTCAGTACAGCGTTGTTGATCTTCGGTCATTTGTCGAACATCAAAATGTCGAATTTTCACACCAACGTCCGTTTTGCAAGTCGAAAATGATGTGTTTCATTTCGTGAGCCCCAGCATCAGCAACGTCCTGTCCCGTGCTCCTTTTCTTGCCGATTCCAACGGACTTTGATCGCCCCAAGAGTCGAGGGCCAAACCTGCCTCCTCAGTCGCCTCAGAGAAACCAACACCATGGCCAAGTCAAATGTTATGCGTGTTGCCATAGTCTTTTCAGCCACACAGATTACGGTGAGGACACTCCAGGCGAAAGAGAGTAGACAGGCAGTGGAGAGGAGCAATCAGAGGTAGCTGACGATGCTATGACGCCAAAGACGCCTGCCAAGCGATGCCGAGATAAGAAACCTCTTTGAATAAATCAAGCGCTAGCGCTCTTCTACAAGACATTAACATTGCATCCGAAAAATATTTTCGGCAAAGACTTAAAGTGAGCTTTTTCCGAACAAACACGCCGAATCTTCGTGTGCATTTTCGACCTCCCTCCCGCGTGCCGAATCTTTTTGCCGAATTAGTGCGGGGTCCCATTAATTTCGAAAAACAGTCATAATATATAAGTATACTGCTTGTAGTTAGAAGTTTCGTGGCAAGTAGGAGCTAGCGCTAGCGCTATCTAGCTAGCTAGCAGTAGCTCGCTCCCGCGTGCCGAATCGTTTTGCCGAATTTCGGAATGCAAAACCTCACTATAGCTTCAACAGTTTCTTTGCCCGGACCCAAGTTGATTTGGTCAGATCCAACTATGGGCAACGTTCAGGATATACAGTGCTGCTCAATGAAATCTGATCGTGTGAGTCAAGTTTGCGTCCTGCACCAGCTCACCATCCCAATGTTAGCAGGTCTAGGGCTGCACAGTGCCTGGCATGGCATTCACATGCCTCGTCGGGTTTCATTAAACGGGACTGTACACGCCGCATGGACTTTGAAGTAGTTTTCCGGCATACCGTAGTGACGCACATAACGGCACGTGCGCTTATGAGTGAGTTTTTGCCTTATTTGCTATTTTTTGCGGGTCGTTTTGTCTCACACATAGGCGCATGCGCTTGAGTTGCTAGTGTACCGGTGGTACCTTGCATAATTATGCACATAGTGCAGTACCGCAATGCACATTTAACTATGTGAACATGATGTTCTTGTGGTTTCTGTGTGTCGCGGGATGGACTGCATTTAGGTTCACTTATAAGCCCATGCGATTATTTGTGAGGGTCCGCTTATGCCCGGGTATGGGCACATGCGCTTATATGCACGTCACTACGGTATGCACAAACGTGTATTATATTATGCTCCACATACTTACACACACACACACACACACACACTTGTACTTGTACTTGTTGCACACTGCCAAAACTGGTCACGTGGGTCTCCCGGGAGAAGGGAGAGAGACGCAAAAGGAATCTTGGAAAGATGACTCAATTGGCACACACACACACATACACACACACATACATACACACACACACATAAATGTGCATGCACACGCATGTGTGCACACACACACACATACACACACACGCGCGCACACACACACACACACACACACACACACACACACACACACACCTGGTCCTGGTAAACACTGCCATTACGGTCACGTGTCCCCTTGCGGGGCCGACTAGAACTGGAACGGCGAGCGACGGCAGTCCGCTTAGAGAGAGGTCAGGGACTCAGGGACCATGTTCGAGAGAGCCATCTCTGGCAGCTATGGATCTGGCTTATCATCGGAAACAATTCCTCTCACAGCTACCGCTTGAACTGGTCCATCACTCTTCACAACAGAGCCAACATTCCATGAGCCAATGCTCAGAGTCGTTCCAAGTCGTCGTCTTCGTGCGGTAGTTTGCTCCACTCGCGGGCTTGCAAGGCCTCGCAAAGGACTCTGAGGTGGGGGCGACGAGGAGAGTGTCGGCATCGTAACTATCCGACCAAGTCTCCTGTCGATGGAGACCCCACCTCACACACACACAGACACGCACGCTCATATCTGTGCTAAGATATGCCAGGAATTATTGACATAGCATGCTCCACCTTGGCATGATTTGGCCCCACATGCCGACTACAATCATCGGGATTGTTTTCTAATGGCTGCTTACTGGCCAAGACCGTGATCATGATGGTGTGTGTGTGTGTGTGTGTGTGTGTGTGTGTGTATGCATGTGTGTGTGTGTGTGTGTGTGTGTGTGTGTGTGTGTGTATGCATTCGGATGCCTGCTGCTGTGCGTATGCAGTCAATGTATTGTGTGCCTGCACCTCAACTTTCCTTCCCACCCTACACATTCCGTGACTGTGTTGCCACCTTTATTTTCCATTTGCTCTGCAGTGCAAGTGCTCATTTTTTTCTATTTTCGTGTTTTCTGTTTGTCGTGCATGTGCAGTGCTGAAACGAGACCCTTGCCAGTTGGTCAGTTTAGCTGCTCTTGCCCCACCTCCACTGTTTCGGCTGCCATCACTATGTGTATCTCCGTACGTTTTGCTGGCGTTTGCACCACGATGGTTTGTGGTTATCTTGTAAAAATATATATAGAATAGAAAATGGCTGTAAATCCTCCAGATAGGCTTTTAGCCTATGGGGAATCCTTTAACACATATATAAATAGGGACAATAAAAAGGACTTCGAAATAGTTTTCGTGAAATACTCTTCAGGGAGTGTCATTGCACTAATGGACAAACTGTGAGTATTGTATGAAAACTAGTCCTAAGGCCTTTTATTGTCCACATCTTCCATCACATTTTTTATTAAATAATTTAATAAAATGAATGATCTCTGTGCAATTAGAACAGCCAATGGTCAACTTACTGTCACTACCGCCATCAAGTGGAGCGCCGTTCTCATCTCCACCGTCACCACTGATAGGGTCTGCGTGTTGCTTACTGATATAGTGCTCCAGCCAGTCTTTCATTCTCTCCAGGACGGTGTTGGTCAGGCGCACGGCAACTTTGCAGTCCGTCGCTCGGTCGACATAATTCTTGTGATGATAGTACCACATTCCCTGGTGTACGCCGACCACTACAAACGTACCATCCTGCATCGGCACATACACGGGCGATCCGCCGTTGCCCGGTGACGTGTCCATGTAATGCCGGTATAGCGCTTCCCTCGCTGGGGAGTTCGGGCATACTTTTCACGGTCCGCGTCGAAATGGTTCTGCGGAAAAGAGAAGATTCCGTCGCTGTGCCGCTCGAGATGGCGGCGCTCTTCTTTGCTCAGCGTGTGTGCGTCGCTTTCCTGGACCGAATCACTGCTGCCACTGGGCACCGAGCAATACTGTGCGCCGACTACAAGGTAGCGCTTCACGTCTGGTCGCTCATGGAACCCGGCGCTCTCGCCGCAGAGTTCGTACCCGCTTATGTCGGGCTTCTTGTACACGTACACGGGATAGCCACATACAACACCGTGCGGGTAGCACGCTGCGCTCTCGCCTACGGGTGACGTGGGCAAGGAGAGGCTAATGTGCTGCACGTCCAGATCCAGTAGCTCATCGCGGCGCACCACTATCAATCCGTAGTCGCTTTGACAAAAGCCATCTCGTGTCTTGCACATCTTGTACTCCTGCGGGACTCGGTAGAATCCAATCTTGTCGTTGTGGCTCATGTCTTTAGATTTGGTGCGCGGTGTCCTCTCAGCCGGTGTGCCTGGTTTGTTCATGTGTACCAATGCAATCTTGGCCACATAGCATGCGTGCTTTTTGCAATACAGAATATGAGCAACGGTGAAGAAACACGCATATTCGTCTTCTGCTGCACCGCCATTGAGAACTAGGGGACTTCCCTCAGCAGTCTTCGCTAAGAAGCACGTACCAAAGGTGGGCAACTTGAGGTGCTTGCAGCAGGTCTTGAAGATCACGACTTGCACCACATCCCTATGCGGCCCCTCGCGGCCATTCAGTGGGCCTGGCACCCATCTTCGCTTATCGAACCCATGGTCCAGGCCGCGCAGTCCGCCGTCTTCCTGACCTGCACAAATGTCCACACCTCCACTGGCCATTGGGCACCCGCGCAGATAACGGGACGCGGCCACACGGTAACAAAGCTCAAGTCTGAATGTGAGTGCTACTGAAGTAAATACGGGACCGCGGAAGACCAGCGCACAATGGTACTAGACTGCGTGTGCCCTTCTTGCACAAGATTAATACGAGTGGAGTTTGGAGGAGCAAGTGGAGGTGCGTCGCAACTCTAAGGACATAACATGCAGTGGAACGTACGTGGATACCTTTTCTTACTGCCCACAAAATCTACATGAGCGAGGGACACTCGCCCCACACATACAGTCAGCACCCAATAACTAATAATAATATTACTTAGTTTATACTTCAATACTTAGCAACAAGTAGAGACCAGGATTCAGGAGAGGGAGTTTTTTTCTTCACGAGCTTGCGTGCATGCTGCGAGCGCGAGTGTGCGCGGCGCCCGCATGTATGCAGCCCTGATCAACCCATTATGCATTAGGCCACCCTTTGTTAATTCATTGTTTAACGTCCTTTTTTTCGCGAAAAGGTACGCGGGAGGGCGGAAAAAAAACAAAAGCCCATTCCAAAAACTGGAAACTCCAATCAAACATTTTGACCAGTAAAGCATGTGATATACAATATTTCTGGGTCTAGCGGCACTTGCAGGCATAGAACAACACTCTTTGATGGTACATTGGAGCACATGCCGGATGAATCCAACAAAACAAGTACATAGCATGGAGTTAGCATGTCATGAATTCATTACATCTGGATTTTTACTAGGGCACACACTGTACGATATTTAAAAGCCAACAAAAAAAGAAAAAGAACACAAGACAAAGGCATGCCCGGGAGGCAAGATTATAAGTTTAAGGTCATGACCGGCACACTGTGAAACTACACAATCATGTATTTACAACTTCGCATATTATTGCCTAATATTGGTACTATTACTTTCTTGTTTTTTTTTCCGGTCGGAGGCAAAAAGGTACGCGGGCGCGGACGTTAAACAACGAAAAAAGAAAGGGTGGCCTTACAGGCATTAGACCAATCCCGACGAAAGATTGTCTGGGTTCGAAAGGGGGCATGTCAACCATGGACATGGTCAACTGAGAGTACACTGTACAACACATACATGGCACTACCTGATCAGCATGCGGCACAGGGCGTGTTTGATAGTTCGCGTGTGAATGCGAGGGTAAGTACAGTGCAGTGGTCCCTCTATAATCCGGCACCATTTGCGCCACGGAAATCTGCTGGATTAGGGAGGGTGCTGGATTAACAAATCTGATCTACTGCTGCAATGTGCATGAAGAGGACATTTGGCTACTGAAAATTGTGCTGGTTTATAGAGGGTGCTGGTTTATAAAGTGCCGGATTAGAGAGGGACGACTGTACACGGTTTTCTCGTTAGTTGCATGCAAGAGAGACGATGCGACAGAAAGCAAAGCCTTTTGTAGTTTTCTCTCTCGCACTGGTAATAGTCCGTGCTGTTGGAGTTGAAATGCTAAGGCCAAAACAAATCATTGAATGATATCCTTAGCTAAAAAAACGCTAATAGGCCATTCACACGACGGGCAAACTTACATTTATCGTACTGTTTCCAAGGATATTTACTCGGATACGATAAACTTGGACACACGCAAGGCAAAACTCACCAAAAAAGCTAAAATAAAAAAATAATGTCACAAGAGGAAGCAATCTCGACTCTCGATCTCATATCTCGATCTGCACGACGTGCTTTTTAAGTTTTTATCTCCCGCCAGTTACAAAACAATGCGAGTTTTTGCATTTTTTTTGCAGAATTTCCATAACGAACGTCGGCCCGTTATTTTGGGCTCTGTAACGTTTTTCCGTTATCCGATAACGTCTTTTGTCACGGCTGGGAGTGAGTACCGTAAAAGTTAGCGTTCTCGTACTTTTGCAGGATGTCTAATGTCGTAATGACCTTGTTTCCGGTAGACCGACCGGGCCACTTTTTCCCAAATTCTGAAACTTTTTTTGGTCCCGAATAGGCCTTGGCGGATAATGCTCGAAAAGGTGGCAGATTCTGCTTTTTTTGCACCGAAATTGGCAGAACCATACAAACCTTATGGCGGGCAATTCCTCGAATTCTGCTCCATTTCTTTATCCACATACCAAACATGTGTAGCCTGGCCTCAGTGGGCCAGGCAGCAGACATGGAGAATCAGATCAAACTCACAAGTAGGTCACAGTTCAGTTGTAGATCAGATGTAGACTCAGAATCAGACTGAATTGGAAGAGGATGAACTGAAGTGTGACAGCCCTACTTATACCTGGCCAGAGTGCTCTCTGTCCAATCAGGAGCTATGCATGTGACTACCATGACTACAGGTGTGGTGCAACTGCACCAACTAGGAATGCAGTGAGTCATGCATGATGTCAAGTAACAGATGCCTGCTAAAAAAGTATGAAAACAAGAAAATGATTAAAGCTTTACAACAAGGTGGCTCGAACCTAAACTACACGATCTACTGTTCCCAAACCACTGGCATCCATCCATACAAGGTACAATGAATGAGGCATGCCCAAATATGCAATATGCACTGTGTTACATCACTCCCTCCCCAAATTGAATCACGTCCTCGTGATTATCAAATAAATCCAGTCAGAGCAGGAGAGGGAAAAAACACAAGATAACTGGAAAATGCCTCCAGTAGAACTATATACAGTATGATACAAATTTACCTAATGAAGACTGTACACAAATGTCAGGACTACATTGTCCTAGCGATAACGCGCTGGAGGTTGAATATTGTTACGGTTTCGCAAACCATATGCATGCTGCGGTGCAACTGGTGCTACTGGTGCTACGACTGGAACTTGTAGGAACTCGACTACTGGTTCCGGAAAGCTAACTGCTGATGGAGACGGATGGGGCAGATCAGCACTACTATTGACACTGGTATCGTCTTCTCGAACCGGTTTTAAACGGTTGACGTGAACTACTTGCATCTTACCAGTTTGACAATGCTCAATGCGATACACCACATCATCAATCACTTCAATGACTCGGTACGGTCCCGTCCATGGTTTCCGGAACTTCTTCGTGGTGCCTGCTTTTACAGCTGGGTTGTGTAAGCGCACCTTGTCATTGATCGCAAACCGTGGCTTGGTTGTCTTTGCATCATAGTAGTCCTTCTGACGTTTCTGTGCCTTAGCGCCAGCTGATCGAGCATGAGAAAATGCCTGCTGCAAGGAGGTCTCCAGATCAATCAAATAGTCAGGTACAGATTTGACATGTTCTCTTGAGTCGTTAAACATAATATCCACTGGCAACTTAAGCTCTCTGCCGAACATCAGTCTAGCTGGGGTTTCCTTGGTTGAACTATGTACGCTACTACGATACGCCAGTAAACAGCGTTGAATATGCAGATCCCAGTCATTGTGATTGGCATTGACTCTGGCACTCAGCATGTTCTCAAGTGTTCGGTTCATCCGCTCAACTAGACCATCACTAGAAGGATGATATGGTGTTGTGCGTGTCTTCTTCATGTCTAACAGTTCACAGATGGATTTGAACAAATTTGACTCAAATTGCGCACCTTGATCAGTGTGGATAGACACTGGCACACCGTAGCGACAAATGAAACCATCAATCAGTGCAGAAGCTATTGTCCTAGCAGTCATATCCGGGATGGCAAACGCTTCTACCCACTTTGTGAAATAATCAGTAATCACAACAATGTAGAGGTTACCTCGATCTGTTCTGGGCAGTGGTCCCATGATGTCCATAGCGACACGCTGTAACGGAAACGATGGTTGGTCCATCTTCATTGGAGCGCGAGCGGTTGGTGCTGGGGTATGCCTAGCTGAACACAGCTCACACGCCTTGCAATGCAGCTCAATGTCAGATGACATAAAAGGCCAATAGAATCTAGCTTTCACCTTCTCTAGAGTACGTTCAGTAGCGAGATGGCCACCACCACTCTCATTGTGCATCCCAGTCATAATTCTCTGTCGCAAACTGACAGGTACAACAAGTTGCAGGAATGATTTGCTACCGTCTAGTGAAGTGTACGTACGATACAATAAGCCATCTTGTAGAACCAGCCGTTTCCACTGACTCCACAGACGTATCAAGGTCAATGATGCTCCTTTCATAGCACTATCACTGCGTTTAGGCCTGTCTAACAATGCTTGTTGCCAACCAATCATGCAGTCAATGTCACTGTCTTCCGCTTGAGCCTTCCGAATATCTTCTACTGTGAAGAAGTCTGACCAGTTTATCAAATCAGCACTTACATCATCAGGACTGCTAAGCTCGCAGGCGACCGTCTCACCGCTAGTAGTAGTTTCATCTCAGCTGGCGTAGGCAGTAGCGCTCGTGTCATTCGAAGAGTCTTCAGCTTGTTGTACCGGCGAAGAGTTGTCAGTGTCATGCGATGAGTCATCAGCTTGTTGTACCGGAACTTGTAAAGCTGCTGTTGTACCTGTAGACATTGTACAGTCACACTGAACAGAAGGATCATAACATTGCTTGTTATTAGTGTTAGTAGACGAATCTAGGATCGGCGAGGCTGTCGGAGTTGCAGCGGAATCCGGATTAACGAGCTGCTCAGGAAATCGAGATAAACCATCCGCATTGCCATGCTGAGAGCCTTTCCGATGTACCACTGTGAAATCAAACGGTTCCAGCTTCTCTATCCACCGTGCAAGAATGCCTTCAGTGTCCTTGAATGACTTTAACCATACCAGCGCCTTGTGATCAGTTCTGAGAGTGAAATTTGCTCCAAGTAAGTAGTGTTTGAAATACTGCATGAAGAAAACTACAGCATACATCTCACGTCGCGTGGTGCTGTATCGACGCTGACTCTTGCTCAAAGCTCTGCTTGCAAATGCAATGACTCTTTCTCTGCCCTGGTCATCAATCTGGGATAGAGTAGCACCAATGCCATAGTCTGAAGCATCTGTATCCAAGATGAACTTACGATGAGCATCAGGATACGTCAGAATCGGCGGCGTTGTGAGGCGGTGCTTCAAAGTGTCAAACGCATCTTGACACTCATCAGTCCAGACAAAGTCGACTTTCTTCTGCGCGAGCTTGTGCAGTGGTGCCGCTATCGTGGCGAAGTCCTTGATGAAGCGTCTGTAGTAAGAGGCAAACCCAACAAACCTGCGAACTTCCTGCACAGAGGCAAGTGCCTGCATATTAGTGACAGCACTGCAGTTGGTTGTTTCAGGGGCCACACCCCCTCCTTCAAAGACATGTCCCAGGTACGTTACGGACTTTTGCAGAATTTGGCATTTGCGAGGCTTAACCTTCAGACCAGCTGCACGGAATTTCTCAAACACAAGCCGTAACCGCACAAGATGCTCATTAAAGGTAGTAGAGAATGTGATCGTATCATCAATGTAAGCCGCGCAGGCCTTCGGTACTAGATCACCCAGTACTGCATTCATCAATCTCTGAAATGTAGCTGGAGCATTGCATAACCCAAACGGCATGACTTTCCACTCATACAATCCGAAAGGGGTGACAAACGCTGCTTTAGCCCTGGCTGCGTTGGTGAGTTCCACTTGCCAATACCCTGATGCCAAATCCAACGTGGAAAAAGTACTGTGCTTCACTCATGTGATCTATCGCATCATCAACTCTCGGTATGGGAAATGCATCTTTCACTGATACTGTATTCAACTTACGATAGTCCACACACAGCCTTATTGAACGATCCGACTTCCTAACAACAACGATTAGTGCTGCCCATGGGCTGTTGGACGGCTCAATCAAACCTTCATGCAGCAAATTCTCAACATGGTCCCGTACCTCATCTGCTTGATGCATTGGGAGACGACGTGGTGCTTGACGAATGGGCCTGGTGCTGGTAGTCTCGATGTCGTGTTGAATGGCATCGGTAGAGCCAAGGTCCATAGGTCCAGTGGACATGATGTCCCTGAATTCCGAGAGGAGTTCTCGTACAGCAGTGGCTTCCTGTGGTTCCAAATGGCTGAGGTCAAACAACTCCACAGGGTCAGAAACATTATTAGCACAACACGTTTCCACATCACAATTCGTGCCAACATGCTCCGCATTATCCTCGTCAAGAACCGTACATTGCTCAAATGTGCCCAAGACAGTATCTTTGTGGATTGTAACAGGTCGTGACAATAAATTCTGAAGGCGGACGGGTACAGTGTTCTCTTCGCTAACAGTCGTCACAACTCTAGCTGTTCCCATGCAGAATTTGTCTACAAATGTTTCAGATGGTTCGACAAAACCACACAACTTCGGAATTGGCAAAGTGGTGCTAATTTTCGCCCTGGTGATTACTTGACCATAGCCTGAGACAACAATAGTTTCAGCTAGTTGTACTGGAGCTGGATCAGTAAACTGTAAACTATGGCAAGACAGTGTAGGGGAACCCTTTCTGGAAAGCAACTGCAAAGTAGAATGTCCAATTCGAAGACAACTGCCTGCTAGGTCCAGGATACAGCCATGTTTAGCAAGAAAGTCAATGCCTAGGAGGACATCAGGTTCGATATCTGCCACAACCATCATATGGGACCTGACAACATCCCCTAGCTGAATAGTTACTTCTATTGCTCCCTTAACTTGCACAGCACTGCCATCAACACTTCGCACTCGGGTACTGCAATTTTCCAACTTTGCATTCTCAGATCTGGAGAAAAAATTCGTGCTTATGAATGATATTGAGCTGCTAGAGTCAATGAGCATCTTCAAATCTTGCAAACAAAGCGGAATGATTTTACCCAGAACAAATTGGCACTTGCTTACAGTGACCGAGTGACACACCTCGGAGGGCACGGCGTGTTGCACCTCCGGGTCTGGCAGTGGTGGAGCTGGCGGTTGACCCTTCTCACCAGCTCTCCTCAGTTTCCCTGGTCAGGACTGCGCTGCCGCTGCTGTTGCTGCTGCGGTGGAGGAGGCTCCGGGCAATTGGCGATGAGATGCCGAGGGCTGCCACAACGGTAGCATGATCGCTGCCCACGACGCGGTGCTGCAGTTGCCAGAGCGGCTAGGGTTTCCTCCAACTTCGACATCCTGGCCAGGAGCTCCGTCATCCCGTCAGGTCGTGCGGCACATACAGCTACAGCAGGTGGTGGCTGTGACGTGAGGTCCGTCTGCAGGATGGCCAGGGCCCGTAGCGCGTGCTGCAGTGCGGCATCTAGAGTGGCGGGAGCCTGCCGCCGGACATTGAGGCGTAGCTCTCGGCTGTCCAACCCGTCGATATATTGGTCCTTGGCAAGCTGCTCGCGGACGTCGGCTGCCAGGGCGGGGTAGGCTAACCTCACGGCCCTTCGGATAGCCTCGCAGAAGTTGGATAGGGACTCGCCTGGCCGCTGGCGCCTGGCCTTGAGCTCCGCTCGGTGCACATCTACTCGGACGGCTGGCGAGAATCTGCCTTCTAGGGTTGCCACGAGTTGTGCAATGTCTGCACGTACTACATCTGTTAGCGAGCCGTAGTAGGACTGCGCGTTGCCAACCAGCTACTACTACAGGGGGAGGTAGTCGACCTGTTCTTGTGGTGTCCAGGCGTTAACTCGTGACACTTGCCGGAAGTGTGCGATCCAAGTTGTCCAATCAGCAGACGCACTGCCATCAAATTTATCCGGGGTAGCGCACGGCCGGAGACGAGGTGGGTTGACTGCTTGCTGTTGTTGGGCCATCTCTACACACGGGTTAGATATCTTCCATCCAACAACACAACAAACAACAGAACTTAATACCGCTGCCACCAGATGTAGCCTGGCCTCAGTGGGCCAGGCAGCAGACAAGGAGAATCATCAGATCAAACTCACAAGTAGGTCACAGTTCAGTTGTAGATCAGATGTAGACTCAGAATCAGACTGAATTGGAAGAGGATGAACTGAAGTGTGACAGCCCTACTTATACCTGGCCAGAGTGCTCTCTGTCCAATCAGGAGCTATGCATGTGACTACCATGACTACAGGTGTGGTGCAACTGCACCAACTAGGAATGCAGTGAGTCATGCATGATGTCAAGTAACAGATGCCTGCTAAAAAAGTATGAAAACAAGAAAATGATTAAAGCTTTACAACAAGGTGGCTCGAACCTAAACTACACGATCTACTGTTCCCAAACCACTGGCATCCCTCCATACAAGGTACAATGAATGAGGCATGCCCAAATATGCAATATGCACTGTGTTACACATGCATGAAACTTACCAGAAAAAGTACCGAATTCTGCCAATTTTTCTGCCGGCATTATCCGCCAAGGCCTAGTCCCGAATGTATACAAACGCAGTGTTGCCAACCGCCCGTATTTGTCCGTATTTTTACGGAAAAACGAAGTTTTGTCCGCAGTACGGATTTCAATCGAATATCCCGCAAACGATCATGTATATGAACGATTGCTAATACCTTCGTAACTCCATCGTTTCTTGCGCGAATTCAATAATCGAAGGGTCTACGTGGTAGCAACAACTCCAAGCTATCCAATGCAACAATCGCTGAAGCGTTAGGGCCGGGTTCCACTGCGGCTCCGCTGCTCTGCTGCTCGTCTTTCGCGGCTTGAAACGTCATTATTACCATAGTGACCGCGGCTCGAGCTGGAGCAGCGAGTCCGCGGCTCACCGCGAGCTTTTGCTACGATTCTTGACCAAAAACTGCGAGCCGCGGTCGCGGCTCGACCTGTTTCCCGTACTTTGCATTGTTTTGTACGCCAGAATTTTAAAATTCAAATTTTAATTCGTTGCGCCGGCCAGAACACGAGGATTTGTTTGATTTCACGCGCGCAGGCAGGTGAAACGTCATCAAAAGTGTGGAGCACGACCGCGGTACCGCGAATGGCGAGTGTCAGTGGAACAGCGCTGCTCCGCTGCATGCAGCCAAGTGCCGCGGAGCAGCGGAGCCGCGGAGCCGCAGTGGAACCCGGCCCTTACGATGTCGCATTCCAGAGATATCGTGCGCCGTATTCAGGTATTCTTAAAAAGTACCTCGGCAAAATCAAATTTTTGATCGATTTCTTCGCCATTTGTGGGGGAAATCCCTTTTTGCTGGGACGAATTTGCTTGCGTATTAGCCTTGGAGACAACTTTGCTGTGTTACCGCGCCTGATTTGTGACGGCTTCATCATGGAGCTTGGCATCCTGGCGTTGCTCCTGCCAAGAGCTTTCCAACAAGCCCTAGATTGTGAAAATCAAGCGAAGTAGACCAAAGTTATGACCTGGTGAAGTTGAAAATTGTACTGAATTCGTAGGCTTCACAAGTGAACTCTGTAGCTTGAAAAGTTGTACAGTATCGTTTTTTGTTCCAAATTACACTAAATCAGTCAAAATGTTGCATTCACAAAATCAAACTTATCACTACCCCTCAGCATGTGCAGCATTCCTTAAACTGGTTGAATGAATCCTCAACAAGCCGGAACTCGCTTCGTTTCCCGATTGCAAGAAACAATTCTATGAGCAAATCGCCTGTATTCCTAGCATACCAATTATGGGATTCTCGTCCTCAGCAATTAAAGTCCAGCAACACCCTCAATGCGTTTTTAAGCTTGATAAATATACACATACGTCGATCTTCATTTACTAATCATTGATTTCAATTCTCTTTGTGTATTACTTCAAGCTCCAAAGTAAATCATAATTATATGCTACCTGTACAATCCATTTGGGTTTTGGATTAATTTTTATAATCGATTTTGGTTTTGGATTGATTTACTTTTATTTCATTTTCATTTTCATTCAACTTGCCATATTTTGCGTGTGCATTTTTGCTTTCTTGTTCTTTTATTCCATGGCTGGTAGCCCTCATTCATAATATTGGTTGACACCATGTCATCCATGAATTGAGAATAATAATAATAATAATAATAATAATAATAAAACCAGATGAAGGATGCTCTATCCAGGTTGGCGATGAGACCATTGCAGAGTCGCTACGACTCAATGAAACATACAAGTACCTTGGAGTAGTGCAAGCAGCCATGATACCTCACCCGAAGCTCAAGACGCAACTCACTGCAGAATACAAAAAGAGATTGTATTTGCTTCTTAACAGTGGATTGAATGCGCGAAACATGATCAAGGCCATCAATACGTATGCTCTGCCGGTTATGACATATAGTTATGGAATCGTAAATTGGACCGAGGCTGAAATCAAGACCACAGATCGAGCGACAAGATCAGCCTTGACTGCGTCTGGATTTCACCACCCCAAAGCCTCAGTCAACAGGCTCTACATGAAGAGGGGAGATGGAGGCCGGGGCTTGGTCTCTTGTGAGGATATGCACGGCCGGAGCATGTGTGGCCTGGCCCGCTACATGAGTACCAGCCCAATAGACAGAATAAGTCTGCTTTATCAGTATCATCAACAAAAACCTACAACAAAAAGCCACTCGATAACTGCAAAGGCCGCTAAGTTCCTGTCGAGTTTGGATCTGCCAGCAGCTGGACCAGCTTTACCCAACAAGCATACCATTAAACAAGCGTGCGCTGAGCGAAAATCCAAAACACTTTCCACTATGCCGCTGCATGGGAGATATTGGAGCCGATTGGAGGAGAATCGCCTAGATAAGGAGCTTACCTTCATGTGGTTGAAATCAAGGACACTGAAACCTTCAACTGAAGGCATGATTATGGCAGCACAAGACCAATCCCTCAAAACGAAAAATTACCAATACGCCATAATGAAGTCAATTCCTCGAACTGATGCCAATTGCAGGCTTTGCAAGGGCAGCTTAGAAACAATTGACCACATTGTCAGTGCCTGCCCAGTTCTTGCTCGGACCAGTTACATTGAACGACATAACCGGATAGTAAAGTATGTGCACTTCGAAATGTGTAAAGCACGAGATCTACCTACTGGTGCTTCACGATTCGACCACCAGCTCAAGGCACTGGTCAAGAGTGATCAGTATCGCCTCTATTGGGAGTATTCGGTCCCAACTGACCTGAAACTATCAGCAAACAGGCCCGATCTGCTCCTTGTTGATGACAAGGAGCGCATCGCCTACATTATAGACATCAGCGTTCCTGGTGAGAACAACATCAATAAGAAAATGGCTGAAAAGCGCTCGAAATATTATGATTTGAAGCGGGAGATTTCGAGGATTTGGTCCCTCAACCAGGTTGACGTGGTCCCTGTGGTTGTCGGTGCCCTGGGAGGCTTGGTGGGGGAGACTCCTCAATGCCTTCGGACTGTGCAGGGAGGAGACCTGGCTATTGTGCAACAGGAGGCTATACAAGGTTCGAATAAAATACTGAGAACTATCCTTAACATGTAGATGCACCTCTGCTGCGTTTGCATGTTCAATAGCTAAGAGACTTGAATAACGACTGATAAAGACTGATATTTCCTTTGTTACTACTCCCTTCATTGGTTGATGTATTTTGCCTGTCGCTGCAAATTCTTTATTATTGTTTTGATGTTGGAGTTCGGATTGAGTTTCTTTCCTTTCTTCCTCTTCCTTCAACTAGTTCTTGTCCCTTTGGTTTTTAGGTTTTATTTATTTATTTGTTTTTGTTTTTGTTTTTGTTTTTTACTTTCTTTTTTGCTGTCCCACCCATGGAAATATTTCCCGGTGGGTCTGGCTTATCGCCTTCGAAAGAAGTGAATAAAGGAGAAATAATAATTCAAAGGATCAGTCGGGGAAGTGAACTGCCTGAAAAGAGAAAAAAACGCCAGACCCACCAGGACTCGAACCTGGGACCCTGCTTGTCATGAGCAATGCTCTAACCACTGAGCTATGGGACCAGGCTGAACCTAGAAGGCGCTGACAAGTTCTTCACTCCAAAGGCAGCTCACAACACGTGCCACACATACTGATGGCACTTGGGTCTTTTTCCCTCCCCCAGGGGACCAACCACGGTCAGTTTCTGGAAACTACCAGAGGTGAAAGAAAGTGATTAAATTTTGGAAAGGATTGGGAGAACTTCAAATTCAAAGGATCAGTCGGGGAAGTGAACTGCCTGAAAAAAAAAACGCCAGACCCACCAGGACATCCTGGTGGGTCTGGCGTTTTTTTCTCTTTTCAGGCAGTTCACTTCCCCGACTGATCCTTTGAATTTGAAGTTCTCCCAATCCTTTCCAAAATAATAATAATAATAATATTAACTGGTTTTGAGGGAAAGAGACAAATAATAATAATAATAATTTTATTAGTGCAATTAGGAGTATAATCGATGCAGACATGGCCAGACAACAACGAGTTCATGGAATTTTTAAGGATTTTTATGTTATTCAAAATCGATTTTCGTGTTCCGCTCATCAGTGAATAGTATCGGAACTGAGGGTACTGTGTACAAAAATAGAACATTTTATAACAGCATAATTAATTAAAAGTGTGAACAACAAAGGAAGTGCTACAGCATTACATAATAGGTGGCAAACATAGTGCTAACGTATATAACTGAGTGCAGTAGGCCTTGACGGATTATGCTAGCATAATTTTTCGCATAATTCCTACCAAAACCGAATAATCGCATAATTCGAGGCAAATTGCATACGAATCGCATAAAATTGTAATAATCCGCCTGTTCGCATCAAATTCCATACAGTTGTACATGTTCTACAAGTACAAGTACAAGTAGATGCACTAGGAAGTTGTAGGTTTACGACTCCCTTGATAACATGTCCAGTCCACTACAATCAGTGATGGTCGTAGCTAGGTCGGACGGTGCGCTGACCCCGTTGAACTTTTGCTACTACAGTACAACGCCCTCTACAAAAAATTCCCCTGTTATTTTGCACAGAACCATTATGCATTAGCAGCATATGTGAGCATAATGCGGCATAACATGGTAACTTTTAGCATAAAAATAGCATAATTCTGCAATTTTTTCAGCAATGCGAAAAGCATAATTTCACGAAAATATTAGCATAATCCGTCAAGGCCTAGAGTGCAGCCACAAGGCAAGAGGTGATACAGTGCAACATGAGTTTCATGGCAAAAACCAATCATCAGACAACATAAGGAGATTAGAAAAACGCAGGTATATGAAGGCAAGCGGAGGAGATAGAATAATTCAGTGCAGATAATAATATGATAATCATTCAACACCTCCCAGAGGCAGTACGCTCTGACGTGCCTGTTGATTCTGGCACGTCAGAGCGTACTGCCTCTGGGAGGTGTTGAATGACTCTGAGTTACAACAAAAAACAGCCCTATATACTTCATTTTGTGTACCTCTTGCGTAATAATAATAATAATAATAATAATTGACCTGAAAAACGAGTACGGAAAACTCTGCAAAATTCTGCAAAATGGCACTGGGCAGTACGCATTTGTTTTTGTTTTTTTAATAGTAAAAGCCTCTTGAAGGCCTCGGTCACACTACGGCAAAAATGCTGCGTCAGCGTCAGAATCATGAGCTTTTCCATGGCAACTGACGCAACGCGGGAAGTTTGAGCGTCAGACGCTGCTGCGTCTGACGTGGGGAAATCGGCTGCGTTGCCGCTGGTGGGAGTGACGCTTGGCGGAAAAACAGTGTCTTTCAAGTAAAATTAGTTTCAAGACACTTTGCTTGAGTTGAGCAGTCATTCGATATTCGTCTGTTCAAGGTTTGTTTTGTTCCCTCTTTTTGTTCGAGATGAGTCCGTGGACCTACGAGGCCGAGGTTGCTCTGCTCCGAACCTGGCGGAAGAGCGAGGCGTTTTCTGAGAAGAAAATGATGTCGAGAAAGGACCAGTTGTTCGAGTGGGTTATCGGCCAACTGGAGCCTGTTGACTTGTGAGTGTTGTGTTGTCGTCAAGAGCCCCAAAAAGGACAACCAGTATGACGAAGTCAGGAGAAACACAGCTGCGATGCGGACTTTTCTTGCCTGATCAATGACACTACAACTGAAAATGGCTTCAAATTCGGAAAGAAACAACAACGATCGTGCACGCGTGGACCTAGTACCTTTCGTCTTCTTGTAATCAAAATCAATGAAAAATTCGAAAACTTTGTCCGACAATTTTTTGGTATAATAAGCAAAAGGCCGGTTTCCGTGGGAATCCGTGTCGTCATTGAGTTTTCCTGGTGGTTTTGTGACGTAGACAAATGCGTCAAGCCGCGGCAGTCATGTGCTGCAAAAAAACAAAACACTGTGTGACCCCACGTCTCCGTCAAGTGCTGCGGCTTGACGCTGCGTCCAGCTTCAAACTGCCGTAGTGTGACCGAGGCCTAACGGGCGAACAAAACACAATTTGCCATGGCGGAGGATTGAAAACAAATCACATAATGATGACGTCGCATGTGATCAGACAGCAAGAGAAGCATAGCATAGTCCGCACAATCACGGGGCAAGGCTCAACGGGACACCCTAGCCTCCACGACAGCCAGGGAGGCACAGCCATCCATTGGAGGCTGCCAAACTCGGCGAGCCCCACGCAGACACATGACACTCGAACGCAGCAGGGCGAAAGACAGCCTGCAGCGGAGGTGGGCAATTAGCACAGAATACGCCTCCCTCCCACGTAGCGACTGGAGATGTGCAATCCGGCTCACCAGTGCAGCGGCACCCTTGCCGCATCCTCCGGTGGAAGAGAGCACAAAGGGGAGAAAAGTGGATCGCTCCACTTCTCGGACTCTCCGATCATATCGACGCCGTTTCTCTTGCTCATGGTGCCGGTAGCAGCCAGAGAGAGAGGAGATGCGGTTCGAAGACGCATAAGGGCTGAACACCCGTACATCAATAAAAGTGCGTTCGAACCGACCCCCCCCCCCCCCCCCCAAAAAAACTCCACTGGCCACCACATCCAAACGAGCTTGATCCTCAGTTGATGCTGACCGGAGCTGAAACTGCTCCCCAGTCAGGGGTTGGAGATGTGGCTCCACTGCGACGTTGTGGGCGACGCAGCACGCATGGGGGCAGAGGGCACTTCAAGTCTTGGTAACACTGCAAACCAGGGAGTAGTACCGGTATTGTACTACTCCCTGCTGCAAACGGTGGCAATGCCATGTGTGCAAGTGCACTCAACGAGTCATACGGTACACACACACACATACCTAGTACCTCAGTCAAATCTCAACCGCAATGATACACCACCTTTCGGCGTGATCGACCTCCGAAAACAAGTCTGGTACCGCCTCCAGGGGATATGGTGGAGTCGCTATTCTCGTTCGTGATCATCGTTTCAGTTGTATCCAACTTCGCAACGACCTCAGTCGCCCTACCTGTGAAACAGTGTGGGTGGAGCTTAAACCTTGTTCCAGCTCCCCAAAGCCTATTATTGTCTGTAGTGCCTATCGCCCACCCTCTGCCAAAAGCACAGAGATAAATCACTTCTGTAACATGCTCACCGATGCCCTGGTCACTATCCCCATGTCCTCGTACCACGTCATACTGACTGGAGACTTCAACTGTAAGCACCAGCACTGGTGCCCAACTGACTCAACGTCCCCCGCGTGAGCTGCGCTCTACCGCCACCTCACCTGCTTCGGACTAGAGCAGCTTGTGAATACCCCAACGCACAGAACACCTGCAGGGACCCAGTCGTGCTTAGACCTTCTCTTCGTCAACAACCCCCAGCTTGCAACGGATATTAACACGACTTGCGCTCTTGGATCCTCGGATCATCTGACCGTGTCGTGTCGGTTCGAGCTCTCACCATCGCCTGGCCAACATCTGCAGCAAGCACCACGCAAACATTTCCCTTACCGCTACCGTCATGTCCCCTCTCACTGCTGGGACTCTCTTAATTCCGATCTCTCTCATTGTGACTGGTCATTTCTACGCCCAGGCAACTCCCCAACTGTTGACGACCCAGTCGATCGATTTTCAATCGTCCTGGAACAAACCTTCCAGCACCACTGATTTTTCCACCCATTCTTGTCGGTCAAACACACGCACATCGTCTGTGACATCCAATCCACCCTGGGTGTCGACTGTCCTCGTATCTGCAGTGAAACGTAAACGAGACCTCTTCAGTGTCAGCCGAAAATTTCCAACACCTGTCAATATGGAGGCCTACCGAGTTCAACGCAACTTTGTCAAATATCTATCCCGTAAAACCTACCGCTCTTACATCAGCTCCCTCTCTGCAACAATCTCATCACCCAATCGTCCTTCTCTCTATCAGTTCATTCGCAACCAGCGTCCCAGTGTCTCTCGCGCCCCAATCCAGTGCTTGATTGATCCTGATGGCAACCGTCAGTCTAAGGCAAAGTCCATTGCGGACACTCTGAACAAACAGTTTGTCTCTCCCGGCCTTCCCGACGATCCGAACTGGGTTATCCCGCCCCTGCACCCAGCTCCAGAGCTGCGCGCTCCCCTTCTGGAGGTCTTTACAACAACTGGTGTGGTCCGCAAACAACTGAAACGTCTTAAGAGCTGCAAGTATCCTGGAAAAGGCGGTATTCCAAATGAAGTCCTTAAACTGCTGGTGCCTTCCTTGTCGTATCCCCTGTGCTTGCTCTTCAACTTGTCATATCGTGCAGGAGTCTTCCCATCTGCGTGGAAATCTGCTATTGTTGTCCCGATATTTAAGAAAGGACAACGCTCCCAAGCTGTTAATTACAGGCCCATCTCCCTCCTACCAACTATATCCAAGGTCTGTGAACGCATCTTCTATGAATCTCTCTACCACCATGTCACCCCTGCCCTCTCCTCTGCACAATCCGGCTTCTGTCGTGGCGACTCAACTACTTTGCAATTGACACGCTTAATCCAGGATATTTACGGACATCGTAACCTGAAGAAGCATGTAGGTCTTGTCTTTTTTGATCTATCAAAAGCGTTCGATACAGTCTGGCATCGAGGCCTACTTGCTAAGCTTGAGTCCATTTTTCTAGTACGTGGTACAGCTCTGCAGTGGCTGTCGTCATATTTGTCGTCCCGTCATCAAACTGTCCGTGTCTCTGCTTCCTTGTCCGATCCTTTACCTGTAGTGTCTGGTGTTCCACAGGGTCCATACTGGGTCCACTCCTTTCCCTAACTTATGTGAACGATCTGCCCTCTCTAGTTCCAGACGTCAGCCTTTTTGCTGATGACACTGCACTGTTGTGCTCTGACAGCTCTCCACCATAGCATGGATGGAAGCTTGGAAGCTGAGGCCCAACATCGCGAAGACCGAAGCAATGTTCATCAGCCCATCGCCGCCTACTCAGCCGTTGCACTTTCCAGGAGCCAATGCTAACGTTAAAATTGTTCATGAACACAAACACCTTGGTATTATATTCGACAGCCATATGTCCTGGTCCCCACAGGTCCAGTCAGTATGCAAGCGAGCTAGCTCCTCCCTTGGCATGTTGCAACCTCACTGCCACCATTTAGTAGTAGTAGTATTTATTCCCGTAGCTATGCAGAAGACGTTACTTCAGTAACGTCTGGCGCTAGCCAGGGTCCACACAGCTTTAATTTGGTGTTTGTTTGTGTGTTTGTTTGTGTCACGCCTGGCGCTATCCGTATCTGACGGCAAAAAAGCATAGGATGTTATAAATTTTTCAATTCTCCTTTTTTTCAGGCATATCCTGGGATTCGAACCCGCACTATCGCCCTACATGCATTCCCCCATACACTTCGCATTCATACCCATTCTTCCAAGTTGCGTTACGTTATTATCTTGCGTTTGAAAGCCCTATTTGAATATTGCGGGAAGCTGTATGTGGCCAGCTGTGTTTGATGGTACGGTACGGTACGGGAGACGGTGTCGTATTACCCTCGATCGTACCTGTCCCGTCCCTATCCCCTACCGTACCGTGCCATCAAAGACGGCTGGCCACAATGCATATAACTCAAATAGGGCTTTCAAATGCAAGATCACAATGTGAAACAACTTGGAAGAATTAGTATGTATGCGAAGTGCATCGGGGGATGAATGCAGGGCGCGCGATAGTGCGGGTTCGAATCCCAGGTTATGTCTTAAAAAAAAGGATTTTTTTAAAGAATTTATAACATCCCTATGCTTTTTTTTTGTCTAGGTCATCAAGGCAAAAAAGCATAGCGTAGGGCCCTGAGCTTCCAAGCTCTCTCGTTCGCGTAGCTATGCAGAAGACGTTACTTCAGTAACGTCTGGCGCTAGCCAGGGTCCACACAGCTTTAATTTGGTGTTTGTTTGTGTGTTTGTTTGTGTCACGCCTGGCGCTATCCGTATCTGACGGCAAAAAAGCATAGGATGTTATAAATTTTTGAATTCTATTTTTTTTCAGGCATATCCTGGGATTCGAACCCGCACTATCGCCCTACATGCATTCCCCCATACACTTCGCATTCATACCCATTCTTCCAAGTTGCTTCACGTTATTATCTTGCGTTTGAAAGCCCTATTTGAATATTGCGGGCGGCTGCATGTGGCCAGCTGTGTTTGATGGTACGGTACGGGAGACGGTGTCGTATTACCCTCGATCGTACCTATCCCCTACCGTACCGTGCCATCAAAGACGGCTGGCCACATACAGCATATTCAAATAGGGCTTTCAAATGCAAGATCACAATGTGAAACAACTTGGAAGAATTAGTATGTATGCGAAGTGTATCGGGGGATGCATGCAGGGCGCGCGATAGTGCGGGTTCGAATCCCAGGTTGTCTTAAAAAAAAGGATTTTTTTAAAGAATTTATAACATCCCTATGCTTTTTTTTTGTCTAGGTCATCAAGGCAAAAAAGCATAGCGTAGGGCCCTGAGCTTCCAAGCTCTCTCGTTTTATTTACCATCGGATGCCTCAACAGTGATACACACAACTCTTAAGAGGGCCGATAACGGGGTAAGTGGAAAGGAAAGGAAAAGAAAAGAAAAGAAAAAACAGAAAAAATTGGAATCCAGACATCAAGCAGTACAGTAATCAAACACCAAGTCAACTTCAAGCTTAGTACAAGAACTATCAAGATCATCGAGAAACTCAACAGATTCCAAAAAGAAGGTCAAAATACTTCTTAAACGCCACTGGGTCTTTAAAAAGATCCCTGAGTTGGTTTGCAAATGTAGAGGTACGGTGGTGTCTGCGCCACTCGGCAGGCAGTGTATTAAAGAAAATTGCGGCACGATTAGAAAAAGAATTTACTCCATCAGTTGTCCGGTGCTTAGATAATATTATGGCAATGGAAGCATTAGAGTGGCTTCTAGTTCTAAGGCCTGTTGTGATCGGTGGAAATAATTCCGTTAGGGTAGGCAGTGAGATGATGACATGATTTCTATGAATAAACTGGGCAAAGTTGAGAATTATAATAGTGTTCAAATGGATAAATCGCCAATATGGTCAATAATGGCGTGATGTCGTCCTGTGACTTAGCACCACAGGCAGCTCGCACAGCACGGCGGAACACAGTAGAGAGCCATTTAAATGACCATTGCCGAAAATTGTTCTTTACGTCGTATATTCTACCTATATTTGATTACTGTGACACAGCGTGGTGCGGTCTGTCTCAGGCCCTTGTTCAAACTCTGGAAATACACCAGCGTCTGCTTCTAAAAATCCTGTTTTCGCAAAAATCAAACATTCTCCTCCCAACGTCTCTACGGTTTAGCTTCAGTATCTCCCCTCTTAGAGCGACACCAGCAACATCTTTGCATCCTTGTACACAGTCATGATCTTATTAGACCTGGCTCCCAAACACTTTGCTAAGTATAACTGGTTTGTGTCCACCAGATCAACACGTCATTCCTTCTCATTACCCCGAGCCAATACCTCCCTGTTTCTGAAATCTCCTATCTTCTCTGCGTACACTCTCTGGTCTTCCCTGCCAACTAGCCTTAAAGCATGCACAGACATTAAGGAGTTCAAGCTTCAGCTTCTTCGTCCTAAATAATCTCACCATTTTCGTCATGCCTCCCCTTGCAGTACTCTCTTTGTTTCTCTCGTTATTATTCAGTTCGCCGAGGTTGGCTACCACCCGACTTCTCATATATATTGCATATTGGCAGTCTTCTGACGAGCCAGGAGATGTTGAATTAATAATAATAATAATAATAATCGAAACACCTAAAAGTACAAGTGGGTGAAAACTTGAAAAGAAGGTGCCCAAAATTGTCCCGAAGTACCGAGTGACGTCACGCCGGACTTGACCTCCACGCGTACATTCGTCGTCAAAAACGAAGTCCAGCCCGTGTGCTGGTCGATCGAGCTAGCTAGCTGTTATAAGCGGATTGCCGGGCTCCTGTCCGACAAGACGAAGGAGCCGTACAACCGTGTAATGGCGTGGATTCGCTTAGGCCTCGGCGGGTAATGCTAGCATTGTAACTGGCATTACGAGCATCGTTTTGAGAACTAGCAATGCTCCAGCATTGTACCCGGATTTGGAGCCAAAACAAGCATTAGCGCCCAAAAGCGTCATTTTCTCACTTCATGAGTGTGCATTACTATACTGAATAAAACAGGAGCTCTACAATGTAACGTACACACTGTACTTTGTACCAGCGGCTTTTGGCAGTTTTGCTTAAACTTTAGCCTGCGACTTCGCAACAATGCGTCTCTTGTTGCGAATCTTAGTGGCAACTGCTATATTCGTACCACGTTGATGCCATCATGGGAAACGGAAAGAAACCTTGTCTTTCCTATTCACAGAGTCATGCAGTGCTGGCTTGCTTGCACCATGAGTACATCAAATGGAAATGTGTTGGAAGTCTCTGATTCTTCGGAGGAAGAGAGTGAGGAAGATGAGTACGAGACAGAGGAGGATAATAAGGAAAACGAGAACGAGGCAGAGGTGGAGGATGAGCCCGATGAGGCATGCGCACGACTGCCCAAAGCCAAAGGAGCAAGCATAACTGTTATCGAGGGTTAGTAACATTCCTACTATTGTGACAGTGTGTTCACTGGGTGCCAGTATTATGCCCCATTGTGTTGCTAATGGATTGCTGCAATGAATCACCAAGTCTTGGTGTCTGGACTGATTACCTATACTCATGCACTAGTTGCCCACTGTGCTGATTGACTCATTCCACGAAGTGATACGTTGACTTATATTGTACTTTTTCATACCACACAATATACTAAATTTCCAAAATAGCATTCCGTATGCACCCTCAAAGTACTTTGAAGACTGTCGACGTAGGGTTCTGATTTACTGTTATTCACTGCTAGTTCATGATAGCAACTTCAGTTCCACATCATTTTGAAATAGCATCACCATAATATTATACTCTACTTTCAAAGTACTAGGTACTTCCAATAGCAGTATTCCGTGCAGTGTGACTTAACGTATGACACAATGCCATATGAGTGGTTCACATTGCCTTTTCAACTAGCATTACAAGTCCAAATTAGCATTCTAACGAGCATTATATGACCGAATAACTAGCAATGCTAAAAGCATTTTGAGCTGAAATAACTGGCATTACCCGCCGAGGCCTAGATTCGCTGCCGACTTGGCTTTGCTCTGGTTCGCTCCAGCATGGTTTGTTTGCGTGGTGCTCGGCGACGCCCCATGCGCGTCAGCGATGTGGCGGATGCATCTGCTACCTTGGCCGTTGCCGAGGCCCGCTGTGTAACAGGTTTAATCAAACTTGAAAAGTAAGAGGCCTGGTTGAGCGTGCCTCGACCAGTTATATGCAAAATGTGATAGTATACATGTGGCAATGGCGCCAATGAAGGTGCTAATAGACAGGCGTAAGACGCATGAGGTGCGAGGGAGTGTAAAGTTATAGAGAACAGGGGAAAACTGTTACATCATCCCCCTCCTATGGAGAGGAAGGAGCTTATAACCCAAATGCTCAAGTGGAATAGAGTACAATAAACGCAAACACGTGCGAGACGAAAAAAGGCTTCGCACTGAAGTAACACAATAAGACGACTGAAACTCCATGCAAATAAAGTGTAATAAGCTCAACAAATGTGTAAGGTGAAACTAGAAGTTCAACTGCAAAACTCAGCGGGCAGAAGCCAAGGTTTTGTACTTCTGAAGTGGAACAGTGTCATTACCAGATTCATCCAACAAATAATGTTCAGGCTCCCAAGTGGCATCAGAGTAGCCTTGCCACTTGACTAGGTACTGAAGCTGATTCTGCCGGCGGCGGTGACTGAGAATGTTCTCCACCACATAGCGGGCATGGCCATCAAGGTCCGTGATAGGCGGAGGCGTAGGCTGTCTCCTATTAGGAATAGCGTTCTTCTCGTAGGCACGGAGTGCCGACACATTAAATACCGGGTGACAGCGGCTGGTATGAGGCAACTTGAGCTTGTAGGCATTCGGGCCGACCACATGGGTTATAGGAAAGGGGCCAAACCACTTGGGGCGTAATTTATGGGATGGTCGGTCCCGAGCTTCAGGAGTCAGGAGGAAATCCCGGTAGACCATTACCAAATCTCCCACCTTCAGCTTTCCCTCGACCCTTGTCCGATCTGCATAGAAGGCCTGACGAGCTTGAGCTGCCACTAGCGCATCTTGTGAGATCTTGACCGCGTCTTGTCTTGCTTGCAACCAATCAGCTGAATCTCTGCCTCCCTGAATAGGGTTGAGGAAGTCGGGTGGCGCTCTGGGATTTAGACCGTAATTTAAGAAGAACGGTGTGTTTCCTGTAGATGATTGAGTAGCGCTGTTGATAGAAAACTCACAGAGAGGTAGGAGCATATCCCAGTTATCTTGTTTATGATTTACAAAAGCCCTCAGCACATCCTCTACTATTCTGTTTACTCGTTCAGTTAGGCCATCTGTCTGAGGGTGATTGGCAGTACTAAATGCTAGTTTCGTTCCTAAGCGATCAAACAATTCCTGAAAAAATGCTGCCGTAAATCTTGGATCACGATCACATACAATACTAGAACTCAAACCATGAAGTCGAAATACATGTTGAATATACAGATCAGCACTTCCTTTAGCGTCAATAGTAGAGGAAGTAGGTGCTAAATGTACACACTTTGTCAAGCGGTCTACAAATACATATATAGCATCATGACCTGTATCGGTCCTAGGCAAACCCATGATAAAATCCATCGAGATATCCGCCCACGGCTGACTGGGCACTGGTAAATTCTGCAAGAGACCAGTTTTTAGCTGGCCGCCTTTAACTCGTTGGCAGACGTCACATGACTTGACAAACGCCTTTACATCCAGTCCCATTCTGGGCCAATAGAAATATCTAGAGAGTCTGAAATAGGTGCGATCTCGACCGGGATGCCCCGCAGTCACACAGTCATGGTATTCTTGAAGCAGGGCGAGTCGGAGTTTGCTACTCTTTGGAATGCATAACCTGTTCTGTGGTGAAGATCTGAGATAAAGATAACCGGGTGTTTCATTTAGAAGGTAACGGTCGTGCAGATTGTCATGGCTTGAATTTTCCAGTCTCCTGATAATGGGAGCAAGATCCTTGTCGCACTTGTAACCGCTGACAATTAACTGCGCTAAGTCTGGATTAATCTCTAGGGTATGCTCTATGGCATTCAACTGAATGTTAGGAGGATAGGATGACCCGCCTATTTCAGAATCACTGAACAGATCTGGACGGCGTGAAAGCGGGTCGGCAATGTTTTTCTTTCCTGGTTTGTGAAAGACCGTAAAGTCATAGTCAGCTAAAAACTCTACCCATCTTGCCTCACGCTTGGTGAGAGTCGGTTTGGTTCGTAAATAGACAACACCCATATTATCAGTCATCAGGTCAAAGTGGCAGAATAGATAGATTCTCCAGCACTTTAATGCAAATACCACAGCCAACGTTTCCCTCTCGGCCGCAGTATAGTTGCGTTCTGCAGCTGACAGTTTCCGACTACAATAGGCTACGGGATGCAAATCCATATCTTCTCCCTGCTGCAGGAGCACACCCGCCACGGCAAAGTCACTTGCGTCAGTTTCTACCATGAAGCTTTTCTCAACATCGGCCAGTTGCAACACTGGCGCCTCGAGTAATGCTGATTTTAGAGACTCAAATGCCTTCTGTCTAGCAGCGCTCCATTCAAAGCGTGAATTTTTTCCGGTGATTTCTTCTAATGGACGAGAGATGGTCGAGTGTCGATCTATGAACCTTCGGAAATAGTTTGCAAAGCCAAGAAACTTCCTCACATCAGTTACTGACGACGGAGTTGGCCATGTTTCCACAGCACTTATCTTCTTGGGATCAGGGGAAATTGATGTGCCGTTGATTTTATGCCCCAAGAAGAGAACTTCTCTCACGCCGAATTCGCATTTAGACTGTTTGCAATACAGCTCACTATTTCTAAGTGTTTCTAGAACTGTTTGAAGATGATGCTGATGATCTTCCCAGGTCTTGCTGAAAACTAGAATGTCATCCAAGAATACTACAACGAATTTTCGGAGATGCGGTTGCAAAATAGAGTTCATGAGTGACTGAAAGGTGGCCGGGGCATTAGTCAGCCCGAATCCCATGACTCTAAATTGGAAGTGGCCGAACGGCGTATTAATGGCCGTCTTAGAAACATCCGAGTCTTGAATTCTGATTTGATTGTAGCCTGACCGCAAGTCCAACTTGGAGAAATATGCACTGCCCTGGATCGTGTCGAATAAGTCATCAATATTAGGAAGACAAGCTTTGTTTTTGATCGTAATTCTATTCAATTCTCGCCAATCGCACACCATTCTCAGAGTACCATCCGACTTTTTCACAAAAAACACAGGTGCACCGTATGGCGACTTACTTGGCTCAATGAATCCCTTCTCAAGTAATTCTGATAGCTGTGACTGGAGCTCGTCCATCTCTGGTTTCGGCAGGCGGTAGGCGGGTCGAGACGGTGGTCTGGCTCCATCTTCTATCTGGATTTCATGGTCGACTGGTCTCTTCGGTGGAAGCTCATTCGGCAGCTCGTCTGGAAATAAATCCTGGTACCTCTTGAGCAGGTTCTGGATGTCTTGTTGCTCTGATTCCTGGAGTTGTGGCCCGGAACGATTCTCCTCGTTTGCAGCAGTGACCCATGCAAGAAACCCCTCGGCTCCACTCCTCAGGGCATGACGAGCTTGTCGGCCACTGATAAACATGCTTTCCACAGATGGCCGGTCGGCTGTCGGCGGGTTAGCTGAAGGCAATTTGGCAACAAAGGGCTCACCGTCCAACTGAACTTCGTTCGTACGGAAGTTGGTGCTGGGGTTGTTCCTTGTAAGCCACGGCTTGCCAAGAATAGCGTCGTAGCGAGTCAGGGGATACACAGTAAAGTGCTGTTCCTCACTGAAGCCCCCGACTGTCACCCTTAGCGTGCGTGTGGAAATCTGCGGGACCTCGCTGGTCGAGCCGTCCGCCAATGTTACGCTCAGCACTGCTGAGCTTGCATCCGTGTCAAGATGATGCTTTCGAACAAAACTGTCTGCAATGAAGTCATGCGTCGAACCGGAATCTATCAGCATCACTGCACGGCGACCGCCGATCTTTCCCTGTATGCGCAGTAGGTCGTGTTCAGGTTCATTGCCGACGCTGACGTTGCTGACATGACACCTTTCTGCAACGGGACAATTTCCTACAGCTATGGGTGTCTCCGGCTCCGTAGGTTCCTGGAGAGCAACGTCTTCAACCTCCAGAGCTCCGAACCGGTTAGCGACTGGTACCGGCGTGGGCGCTTGGGTCGTCGCCAGTAAGCGCACCCCCTTTCTTACTGGCGACCAGCGTTTGGGTAGCGCTGTCCACCCTCAGTACAGTCTTTAGCGAGGTGGCCTGGCTTCCTGCAAGCAAAGCAGTGTCCCATTGCTCGCAGTTGGACACGCTCTTGGTCCGTCAGCTTGCGGAGGCCCTGACCACGGAAGCTGGGCACGGAACGCGACTCTCTACTGGCTGGTGGCCCCGACGCCGGTGGCCCTGACGACTGCTCCACGGTGTTTGCTGCTATGACAGCTTGCTCCAGGGTACGTGGATGCTCACGCATGACCTGTCGCTGGATGTGCGGCACTAGACCCCTGACGAACAGCAGCGCTCTGGTGTGGTGGTCGATTTCCGGCACTTGCAGGCTGAGGCGAGTGAAAGCAGCAATGTATGCGTCCAGCGACCCGCGCTGCGCTGCGGAAATTAGTCCCATACGCGATGTTTCCTCGTTGTGCCGTGGTCCGTACACATCGCCAAGTGCCGCTTTCAGAGCAGGCCAGTCGGAAAACACTTGGTTAGCTTCCAATGCCGCTATCAACCAAAGACGAGCGTTTCCAGTCAAAAATCCTGCCGCGTAGTCGACCCTCTGTGCCGCATTTGGGAGTGCCAACGACCGTAGGGCCATGTCCATCGCAAACGTCCATTCTTTGAATGTAGCGGAATCTCCTCCAAACACAGGCGGCTCTTTCGTAAGGCGGGGTGTTGGCTCCCACGGTTCCGAGTTCGGATGTATCGTTCGGTTTCCTTGGCTAACGCGCTGAGCGGTCTTGATATCGTTTATCAGCCGAACGACGAGTACGAGGAGCGTAAGCAGAGCAACCAGAACACCTGCCAAAAGCAGAGTAGTAACCATCCTCTGCTACCAGTGTAACAGGTTTAATCAAACTTGAAAAGTAAGAGGCCTGGTTGAGCGTGCCTCGACCAGTTATATGCAAAATGTGATAGTATACATGTGGCAATGGCGCCAATGAAGGTGCTAATAGACAGGCGTAAGACGCATGAGGTGCGAGGGAGTGTAAAGTTATAGAGAACAGGGGAAAACTGTTACACGCTGCCCTGTGTAACTGACTGCAAGTGGTTCCTAAATCAGTTCCTATTCCTCATTGTTGCTTCTTTTTTCCCCTCTAGTTTTCTTTTACGGTATTATAATTTCACGGAGAAGGCGGAGAGCCCGAACGTGTGCAGTTTTATGTTTATTATTTGCCATGGCGACCCCCGTAAGTCCAAATAACTGGCAGGGCAGGGTTGGGCCTTTTTCTTTCTTCTCGGATTTATTTTCATGACATGCTCACTGATTTTACTCAGAACAGCCGCGAGCATCGAGTTTGAAGCAGGGAGTAGTACAATACCTGGTATTGTACTACTCCCTGGTTAACTGTTTAACCCTTTCGCTCCTTCAAACCGTTCCTCTTCTCTCGCTGCTCGCTACCAGAGCCATGAGCGAGAGAAGCGTCGCAGGTATGGTCAGAGGGTGCAAGAAGTTGAGCGAGCCTCCTTCGTACCTGTCGTATTCTCAGCCACAGGTGGAGCCGGTCGAGCTGCTGCTTCCGCTCTTCTCAAGCGAATTGCTGCTCTGTCTGCAGAGAAATCCGGAGAGCCATACGCAATGGTGATGGCGTTGCTGCGTTGTCGTCTTGGTTTTGGTCTCCTGCGTGCCAGTGTTGCCTGCCTTCGCGGTGCCCGGCGGATGCGCCGCGTCAATGATCAGTCTGCTGTCCTCGCAAACGCGGAGGCTGCATTGATTTAACTTTCTTTGCAACTCCTGCAGTCTAGGTACTGAGTATCATTGTTATTCTCTCTCTGTGTGTGTGTGTGTGTGTGTGTATGTGTGTGTATGCGTGAGTCAACAGCTTTGATAAATTTATTGTGTTTACCCCTCTTGTTTTCTCATCATTGTGTTGCTTTTAATTTTTAATCTTGCCCGTAAAAGAGGCTGTTGTTACAGTAAAAAAAAAAAAAAAAAAACTACTCCCTGGTTTGAAGTGCGTATTTTGGCATATCGTTCAAATAAATTGTTTTGCTCAAAAAAAAAAAAAAAAGCTAGCTAGCTGTTCCCGTATGTACATTGTACATACATGTATGTACGGTGCACGTGTGCCTTTTGAACTGTAACACAGATGGGTACGTCGTACTGAAGGAGAATGCCAAAGAGGCAGAGAACCACGTGCAGCTACTCAGCCAAATCAAAGTAAAAAGCAGCTGAGCTTTCACCTAAGTCCTTTTTGACTTCCGCGAGGATCTATAATTTGTAAGTAAGTTTTATTTTGTGAGCACGGAAGTCGTTGTTGTTTTGAACTTTTCGTGTGAGGAACAACACGATGATGAGTGCGTATGCAGAAAACAGTACTCCTCCGGCCGGCGATAACACCACCAACCCGAGCCCCAAAGGAACGCGATGTACATGTAGGTACGTGAAGGCGATTCATCTGGCGATGTTGCTTAAGATGCAGATGACAAACTCTGACGTCTTTCATTTCAGAGCCTGGTGGGCAACGCCACCACCTTCGATACAACGACATAACCCTATAATAATATTAATAATTTAAAAATTCGACGAGGAGACAATAATTTTAATATGGCAATAAGTAGGACGAGCTGAAGCGACATGTGGACTACTTTATTAACAATGTAAGCGATGGAGACGATGCAAGAAACAACCTAATGGGTACGGAAAAAATACATGTAAGAAGAAAAAGGCAATGGAAAAAAGAAAGATGATTCGAACAAGTTTTCGTACAACACTCTACAGGAATCACCGTTGTACTAAAGAACAAAATGAGAACAAAGGAAATAGCAATCAAGGTAGGGTGACACGATACAATGACAGCACTGGAATATTGAGGTGCGATTTCTCACAAAAGTGTGCAGAAATCGCACCTCAACATTCCAGTGCTGTCATTGTATCGTGTCACCCTACCTTGATTGCTATATTATTTCCTTTGTTCTCATTTTGTTCTTTAGTACAACGGTGATTCCTGAAGAGTGTTGTACGAAAACTTGTTCGAATCATCTTTTTTTTTCCATTGCCTTTTTCTTCTTACATGTATTTTTTCCTTACCCATTAGGTTGTTTCTTGCATCGTCTCCATCGCTTATTGTTAATAAAGTAGTCCACATGTCGCTTCAGCTCGTCCTACTTATTGCCATATTAAAATAATAATAATATTAACTGGTACGAAGTAGTGGTTGGGACTTCGGCGATGATTTGATTTGATTTGTCCAGGAGCGACACTGACTCACGCTGCTATCTGGTGTTCACGAGGTGTTTATCGCGCTGGAAGCGGAGCGTCTCTGTAAGTTTGTATCCCTGGTGATGTTTGTGCCTGGAGAGCACTATATAAGTGGTGCTCTTCAGGCACAATCTTCCTCAGCCTAATCAAGCTCAACTGATGAGGGGTGAATTCCCCGAAACACTGTGTATTGAGCAGGGAGTGGTGCTTTCTTGCAGGTTTGCCGAGTCGAAGGTTCGATGGACTTCTCGTGTTCTCTGGATGGCAGTCGTGAGTCAGTCAAGTGTCAAGTAAAGTCGGCGGAATAGCGCGAGCTCCGGTGTGGGGAGCAAACCTTTCTTACAAATATTAACTGGTATGAAAAGTATGAATGCCGCAGACATCACCACGCAACATGACAATTTGTTCAAGGTTTGGTTTTGTGTTTCCAAAATCGATTTTCACGCTCCGATCATCAGTGGAAATACGGAACTAAATGTCTGCGGCATTCATACTTTTCATAGCTATTATTAAACTTTTATCTCCACGTAGATTATTTGAATATTAACTGGTTTGAGGGATATACCGTCAAATCCCGCCAGAGCACCCCGTCTCTCCCATCCGCCCCTCCCTGACTTCTTGTCAGGGACGTGATTGATTGTATCCTCGTATGACTCTGTCGCAGTCTGTGATGCCGTACTGCACTGTAGACGTGTGCTCGACCCCGTTGGAAATGTACGCAACAGTGCCCACCCTCCTGACCAGGGATCGTACAAACCCTGCGTTTTGTCGGATCTGTTCGACTCCTGGCTCTTGACCTTTGGTCAAAGGCAGCTCACAACACGTGAGCTGCCTGGAGTGAAAACCTTGTCAGCGCCTTCTAGGTTCAGCCCGGTCCCATAGCTCAGTGGTTAGAGCATTGCTCATGACAAGCAAGGTCCCGGGTTCGAGTCCTGGTGGGTCTGGCGATTTTTTCTCTTTTCAGGCAGTTCACTTCCCCTACTGTTCCTTTGAATTTGAAGTTCTCCCAATCCTTT
>NC_088647.1:16529488-16554488 GCF_964019385.1 Sycon ciliatum
CGTCATCGAGTAATCTGAAGAGCGCGGCGACGGACTCGTCCAGCAAGCTAGCGTCCGGGTCGACGGCCTCCACACAGGCCGGACCGGACGGCGGTGCTGAAGCTGCTGAGGGTGGTGGGGGCGGCGGTGATGGTGGGGACGGGGCACCGGCGGCCAAGCTCCAGAATCAGTTCAACTTCTCGGAGAGGGCCAGCCTGACGTTCAACAACCCGCCGCGCGACCGTGGCACCATGACAACGCCACCCCCGCGCTGCACGTACTCATCGAGCGTCACGCAGTGGGAGATCTACGACGCGTACACCGAGGAGCTGGAACGGCAGAAGCGCGAGAAGGAGGCCAAGGAGAAGAAGAAGGGCGGCCGCGACGAGACGGCAAAGCGTCGGGGAGATGACGAGCTGGGTATGACGTCATCGTCGATGGGACCGGAGGATTGCCGGCCGGTGGCCAGAGCGGCAAAGATCATCGAACGCATGATCAACCAGAACACGTATGATGGCATTGGGCAAGATTTCAAGTACTACGAGGACCCTCTGGACGATTCACGCAAACCCATCGGTACTCTGATGCCGCTGTGGAGATTCGCCTATGATGGTGCCAAGAAGATGACCGTCACCACCATCGCCAACAACGAGCGCTACCCGGACCTTTTTGCCGTCGGCTACGGGTCGTTCAGCTTCGAGAAGCCAGCCAAGTTCGGCCTGGTCTGCTTTCACACGCTGAAGAACCCGTCGTTTCCCGAGTACGTGTTCCGCCTGGGCAGCGGCATTATGTCTCTGGACATTCACCCGGAGCTGTGCCACTTTGTGGCGGTGGGCCTGTATGACGGAAGCGTGGCCGTCCTGGACGTGCGTCGTCCGGCCAGCGAGCAGCCCGTATTCCAGTCAGCCGTCAAAGACAAGCACATGGACCCCGTGTGGCAAGTACGCTGGCAGAAGGAGGACTCTGAGGAGCGTCTCAACTTCTTCAGCGTGTCGTCGGACGGCCACGTCGCCAGCTGGACCATAATCCGCATACAGCTCGAGCGGCAGGAGATCGTCACCGTTCGCCTGCTCAACAAGCCGCAGCCAACGCCCAAGAAGGGTGCTGAAGTCGAGGTGTTCAACGACCTGGCGCGGGCGACTTGCTTCGACTTCAGCCCGGTCGTGGACAACATCTATCTGGTCGGCACTGAAGAAGGCATCGTCCACAAGTGCTCCAAGACCTACAGCACCACGTTCCTGGACTCTTTTCAAGCCCACAGCAACGCCATCTACTCGATTCGCTGGAGCCCGTTCCAGCCACGCGTGTTTGCCACATGCAGTGCCGACTGGACACTGAAGCTCTGGGACGACGAGAATCTCTCTTCGCCGCTGTTCAAATTCGACTTCACTGACGCTGTGACCGACTTTGACTGGTCTCCGTTCTCAGCTACAGTGTTTGCTGTGTCCACTGAAGATGGAACTGTGAGTTGTGTACTGTGCACTAGGCTGTTTAGTGTAGGCTTCACTGCACGTAACATCTAAATGATCACAGTCCACTGCACAACATTGCGCGGATTCTCAGTTGAAGTACTTTGAAAAAATTGCGTTCATGGTGTGACGGCGTGTGCGACTGCAAAGCAGAGTGCTGCTCATTGAAATCCAATCTTGTAGGCCAGCATGTAGCGGCGCACGCCAGTCATTTCCAGACCTGGCTATCCCTGTGATTGGAGCAGTCAAATCTTTCGAATATTTAATTATGCGCACAATGATGTGGCCGAAAAGCAGTGTACATAACTGTGTATCATGGGCCGTGGATAGGGGGGGGGGGGGGAGGGTGGCGATTATGCAATGATTGTGCCGCTACTATTATGCAGAAATACACTATACATGCTGTAGAATTCTGCAAGAAGTGCACCGATAGTGGCGCTGGTTAAGCACCCTGGTGAAGCATGCCAACTCTTTGGCCAGTTCTCTGTAGACCTATCAGCCGAAACTCAAAAGTTCGTCAGCGTGCTTCGACTGGAAACGCAGAGTGGCTGTGATTGCGCGGTATTTCTGTGCTTTGAAATCAAAACTTTCAAGGATTACGCGAGGTCAACGCGGAACTTGCGCCAGAATAAGAATGAACGGCGATTATGCAAAAAACTGCACGTCTGTGTAATAGCGTAATCTGCGGGACACAGGCCTGGGACAACTGGGCTGTGCACTGGTGCAGGCCATTACCTTCTTCATCTGATCTGATTTCCGACTCTGCAGCATTCTACATGTACGTGCCCGCGTGCATACACACATACACACACACACACACACGCACACGCACACACACACACACACACGCACACACACGTACAAATCAAATGAATTTGGGGCTAGATCGCCTCACTCTCTCTCCAAGGAGGATGCTGGGTAAAATGTGGTCAGATGCACATAATTATATCATTTTATCTGCTCCTTGTGCAGTGTTCGCGCAGTGGTATTGTAGAATTAAACCTCACAATGTTTACATTAGATGTACGTGAAGTGATGCAAGCACTCGCGATGTGTATCGACCTGCTTCTGGCGCTCTGTCTCTTCTGTAGGTTCGCGTCTTTGACCTGAGCGTGGACAAGTACGACCCACTCTGTCAGCAGCTGGTCACGCAGAAGAAGAACATGCACCTGACCAGGGTCCGCTTCAACAAGGAGTTCCCCTTCTTGCTGGCTGGGGATGATCGCGGATACGTGCAGTCTCTGAAGCTGTCGCCAAACTTGCGCCAGGCCCTTGCGTCCAAGACCTACTCAACGGAGACTGAAGTCGCCAAGATGGACAAGCTCATCGCCTGGGTTCAAGAGCCAGCAGAGCACAAATAACCATGCGAGGCGAGTGTCCGTTCTCAGATTGCCCCTGGAAAAGCAGGTCAGTAGATTCGTCACAGACTGTGCGGTGCTCCGTGTTTGCTGGGGTTTCTGCGACTGTTGGCCGTGGCCATTTCCCCAGGCCCTGGTATTGATTGAGAGGATCGCTTTGAGCAATTGTTGGAGAGCTATGGACGACAGGTTACTATCAAGTCAAAACTCTTATCTAGGAGTGGAACTGGCCAAGGGAGCATTCACCGGCTTCAACCATGCCTTTGCCACACTTCTGCTACATTGAACATTTGGAAATAGTGAGTTCCTTGTTAGGCTCGTGACTATGATGATATGTTTTTCAATTTTACTTGAGCAATTATTTTGATTGTATATTGCAGACACGCATGTGTATATACATAATTATAGTCTGGATAAAGATATCACTACATTTGCAGTACCCAGTCATTCTGGATTTGAATTGGAATGAACACTAGGAAGGCTGCATAATAGCATAGAGTCAAGTGTACATATCTGTACCCAAGCATGCTTGGGCAGTGTCCCCACGCATGGACTTCCTGGGACAGGCCTCCGAAGTACATACGTGTGTGACTGTCTGTATGCATGTCATTTTGATTTGATCTAGTAATGGTGTGCTCTAGACTCATCCGTGACTTCTGCCAGCAAACTGAGATATGCCGTGGTGTTGCTTGCTAACTACTCGGTGTGTGTGTTCAAGTCGAAGAGGCGGATGTACTCATCGTCATAAACTGGGTGGTGTCGCAAGAGGTCGGTGTTGCTGGCATGCCTCACTGGCACAGGCTCCACTTTGGAGCCCCTTCTGTCCCCAATGTTGTGCTTTCGTTGCTATTTTCAGTAAAAATTATACAGTTATACAGTATGGAGAGCGAAATCCTCCGGTTCGATAGAGTGCTCAATGCAGAAGCAGTAACACACGAGTCACAGAGTACCACGCGCCTGGTTTGTTGTACAACAAAACAACCCAGACGCGTGGTATTCTGTGACTCGTGTAATTATACAGTATGAGCAAGTTGCAAGGGTTTGAATATTATTGTTACTTTAGAACTTCTGCCAGTGCCAGATGGTGTAACTAATTTTAGAACTGTAAGAAGATGGGTTGGAACTCCCCAGGATGTATACTACTAGTAGTATTTGAAGCAAAAGCATCTACTGTGTGGCTGGGTTTGAGTCAAAAGATGTGGACTTCTATCCCTGAGCACCTTGGGAAGAGATTCGGAACATTTGAGGTGCGTGTTGACTGTCATATTCCCCAGAATATAAATTGCACCTTTTCACGCGCTTTTTAAAGGGCAAAGAAGGGGAGAGCCTATCAAATGTGACATGATCCTACCTATGTTGCTACAGCATATTCAAACAATAATTATGGATCAGATCTGAAAATGGCAGTGTGATTTATAATCGAGTGCGACTTATGACCGGCGAAATAGGGTATAATATTATGCTTCCTGATTTCAAATCAAGTAGCTTTCCTCTGGAAGAAGATCAATTATACAGGAGTACGGGAAGGCAATTGTATATTGGTGAGGGTGGGAGGAAGAGAGGAAGGGGGGGGGGGGTATATTGAGACTAGACTCTTTTGCTACCGTATCCGAAACTGCCCATTGCGGCAGAGTTCATCCACGCTAAACTCTATGCTAGTTATAACAAGAAGAGAGCCTGATCGAGCCCGTCGCAAACTGCGCGAGGCGATTGAGATTCGTGATGCCAAGCCCCATGTGAACATAAGCACCGGATGGGATTTGTTGTGAATTTTCTCAGCTTCCCCTGCTGCTACTTCAATATCACTGAATAATTATAATATGAGGCGGGTCACTCAAATCCATTCTGTTCCTGATGCCTCGTCGCGTCCCTGGTGGTAACAGTTTGGCATGGAAGTTTAAGGTGGGACACCACCATTCGCGGCCCATATCAGACCGCATACAATTGAAATAGGCATATCATGAAAACGGATTGGCAGATTGCCTTCAAATTTTCTATGTTCAATCACTATATACTGCTCCACAATGTAGGCACCAAAGAGAGAATTTACAGGTCATCCAAGTAATGATTGATGGGCTACACAAATTCTTTACGGGTGCGCACAAACAGCAATTTTTTTGGACAACTTTGCAGCAAGATGTATCAACACAGACAGTTCCAAAATGCAGCAAAACCCAGTCCATATGCCTATGCAGGGAATGAACTACAATGAGCTCTATCTGACAGGTATTACTACCCCAAATGCAGAGACAAAACAGGACGAGCGCAAAACGCGTAAAATAGAAGGCACTGTGGGAGCTCAAAATCCAATGTAAAAGGTCCTATGATCACCATTGTAGTTCAATCCCTGCGCAACAAGTCACTGATTCCAAAAATGTATGGGTTGATAGGTCTAAAATAAACACACTAGCCGCAATCATGTCCAAGAAGGCAGAAAAAGGCCAAAAAGCACAAACATTTAGGTGTCTTTTTCATAGATTCTAAGACTATTGTTCCAACTAAAACCCACCAGCCTCGTATGTGACACCCTCAGCTTCCACAATCTGCTCCTCAATTCCCTTCCTGCACCTCCTCCTTTGTTTTCTTCGCTGTTTTTCCTCCTGCTTCATCTTCTTCTCAGCCTTGGCCACTCTAATACTATCCTCCAACATGAGCTGGCGTTCTGCAAAAAAGCCAGGTGCGGTTGCAGAGAGGGATATGGCCCGACTTCCACTTCTCATACTCGTCAGCTGTGACTTCACTATGCGCCTGGCGAGCTTACCACAAGCTGAAACCATGGCAGTACTTGGAAGCTAGATGCACGTCAAGGACCTTCCCGACTTGCCAGTCAATTGCCGTAAACGCACCGTGTAGGGAGGAAAACCCGCGCTTCATTCACGTACCATCATAGGTGACAGCAGTTATATGCTTAGGCCTGTCCATTGTCTTGTTCATCTGCTGCTTCGTTCATGCTGATTTGCGCAACTGACCTTGCTGCCTTGCACAATGCTCGCTGGTGCCGCTGGAATGCAGATAGCTGAACAGGTAGGGCAAATTCATGAGGCCGCAAAAATTTGCCAGCCAACATGGCCAATTCCCAGAGTGCGCGATGCCAGAACACTGCGGCGATTGCAATCATAAAACCGTCCTGACTTCTCCACCACTGGCAGGCTGGTGCCTGCTGAACACTGGCTCTTCATTGCAGCATGTGATTCTGACAGTGGATGCAAGGCCAGAACGTGCAGTTTCAGCAATGGTCAGCTCACCTCCACAGTATTTATACGAGCAAGCAGAGAAAATCAAATTTCGTAAACAATTTAAGTCCAGTGGCGTCTGAATCACAACTTTCAGCGATTGGGCCATGAAAGTCCTCAGAGAACGAGGAATCACTCGAGGGAGCAACTGTCTGAGTTCGAGGCCAGCGCACATCCATCAAAGCTCTCCTCCGAATCCGACTCACTAGATATCCTTAGCTAAAAAAACGCTAACGTAAACGCAAACCTTTCCGTACTTCGGATCGTTCAAGCTGACTTTTCCCTTAGCACAAAGTACGTTATAGTTGAGACGAAGTAGTCGTGACAACCATGGCGATATGAATTTTCGTGGAAACAGATGCGGGAAATTCAAAATTTTGAACCAGGGATTAGTTTGCTGTCGTTCCGAAAGAATACCTTGGCGAGGTCTTTTACTCTGGAATAGCAAAAGCACGGCGAACATGAGTTTTCGCTGTTCCCAGGTCCTTGGAAACCCTTTCCTAAACGCAGCACCGAAGACTGTAAGGGTTCTCCAGCTCCAGCACGTCTGGGAGAGGCCGATGAATTTCTTCCTCAGGAGTGCCGCGGAACTGGTCCTTTGTTTCCCAGATGGGATAGAGGGAGAACGGCACGAAGCAGAGGACGCAGAAATTGTCAACTGAAAGGCAAAACTCGCCCAAAAGCTAAATGTCACAAGAGGAAGCAATCTTGACTCTCGATCTCATCTCGATCTGCACGTCGACGTGCTTTTTATCTCCCGCCAGTTACAAAACAATGCGAGTTTTTGCATTTTTTGCAGAATTTCCATAACGAACGTCGGCCCGTTATTTTGAGCTCTGTAACGTTTTTCCGTTATCCGATAACGTCTTTTGTCACGGCTGGGAGTGAGTACCGTAAAAGTTAGCGTTATCGTACTTTTGCTAAGGATGTCTACTATCGCTCAGTTGAATCCATAAATTTTTATTATGATCACTGTATTCTTATTTTTGGAACGCCATCGTACAACTTGCGCTTCGAGGCGGACTCTGGCACTGCTTCAGCTTCATAAACTCCCTCAGCAGCTTCCTGGACAGGTGCAGTGAGAATCTTCTCTTTGCAGGACGCTTGCACGACCTGCTCTTCTTGTTCCCCATTGTGCACATGGTGCATCGCGCTCGATCGAAACTGCAAGAGCAAAGAAGTCCTTTGGGAAAGAATTTTTGCACTTTTTTTGCACGTGGCACGGGTCACTGCTGCCATGGCAACAAAATTTGGAAGTAAAAGCGCTTCAAAACGCTCCCAAACTCCACGGCCACAATCTTGACAGCTCTTTTTGTGCACGAGCATCGCGATGTGTACAAAAATTTTCAACTTTTTAGTGTACGAACATCGATGTGTACAAATTTTTCAAATGTTTTCAAATTTCAAACGGTCATATGACTGCAACGGTTGGTCCGAATCGCTTCAAATTTGGAATACTGACACTTCAGGGCATATGCTTTGATTTCCAATAGCAAAAAGGTGACAAATCGAAAGTTGATTTTTTGACCCCTGGAAGGTGGTGTCCCACCTTAACCTCATAGTGCATTGACACATGGGGCTCCGTGCTCCCCTCCTGTGCTAGAATTAACACCATAATTATTTGGCATGTACCCTCACTTCGTAGAGCACAACGGCGCGCTCTTCTTCTCCGTGATGTGCACAGTTGCACCTTTCTCTCCCCCCCCCTCTGTATAGAGGTGACATAACTCGCATCATTTTATTTTTTGGCGCTGCACTCTGCGTAACGCCATTCACAGAGCACAATGCGCGCTACCTTCTGCTGCTTCTCCTCCGTGATGTGCTAGTTGCGCCTTTTCTCTCTCTCTGTCCCCCCCCCCTTCTGCATACTAGGTGACATAATTCGCATCTTTTTTGGCGCTACACTCTGCGTATATACTGCTCTTGTGTGGCTTCCACAGTATTCATTGTTATTACCTGACGATGGCCAAGTGCCGAAACGTTGTAAAAATAGCGGAACTGGTTCGGATGTGATGTGCAGCGCTATGGGAATGGGTGTGTCCACCCGAATTCTTTTAACAGATGAAGCTGCAGGAAGCCTCAGCCCTTCTTCAAACTAGTTATAACAGTTATGACATGGTACCTCCACAGTCCTGGATCTGTTCACACAAACACCCAAGTCAGCCGGTCATCAGTGATTTCGATTACAGTACTACAGTAAGATCGGGCGCCGAAGAACACCTCGCCGAAGAACACCCAGGCTGGAAAACCGGCAAAATTTAAGAACAGTCCAGGCTAGAATTATCAGATTTAAGAACACTTTTAAAATTTGGAACATTGTACATGTATGGGAGGTGAGTACATGTCATGTACACGTGTAAACAGTAACTGCTACATGTACAGTCATTCCCATTTACGACACCCACTAGTTTAGAAGTACTACATTGCACTACATGTACATGTGCATGTACATGTACATGTACATTACAAACGTCATGACGTCACTCGACTCGCCGCGCGCGTGTGAATAAGAACGGTCTGGCTAGAATCAAAAAATTAAGAACTTTCCTAGGCTGCGCTCGAGCCCCTGCGTTCTTCGGCGCCCGATCTTACTGTAGCCCATTCAGGAAAAAATGGCCTTCTAGCTTTTGACCATAAATGGGTCAAATGTTGAGTTTTTTTAGAATGTTTGTCTGCAATCCCCTGTGGAATCCTCTTCCAAATGCATGTACATGTATGTTTCTGAAGTCTATTAATTTTGTCCAAAAAGCAAGCCATAACAAGAATAGGATTTCGGCCAGGTTTTGCCTCAAAAGCACTGAATTTGGAAAACCATCAAAGTCCAGGCCGTTTGACCTGCCTGCAACAGTGTATTGTGCGGTTCGAACTCCAGTTCAGGTACCCTTTTGAATTTTGGACCCTTTTTTCAAATTTCGCAGCACTGCAGTGCACTGTGTGTGATAAAATCATGAAAAATTGCCAAATACGGGAACTCGGAAGAGCCAGTGTCCATGTTTTATATTTTTCACGAATGGACTATAGCATCTGATCATTTTCACGTTGTTCCATTTTGTCACATACATGTACATGTACACTCCAAAGTACTGGTTAGCCGAAGCTACATTTGAAATGTGAAAAGTTAGACGTGGCATGCTGGTGTACAATGTACAACAGGAGTGTAAATATTAATAATATCAAAATGAACAACTTTCTATGAGACAAACAAATATTCTGGAAGGAAAAAGTACAGACTTGTCAAGTTATACATAAGCAGTCAGAACCGTTGATGAAACATTTACATACGGATAAAATAATAATTACTTGTATCGTCAAAAGAGTGGAGAAAAGAAGAAAGAAAGGAACAGGACGGTGAGACTAGAGGTAAAAATAGTATACCGTGTTATATTGTTTGCAAAGTGAAGGCTGTGTAGTGTAACTATGTAGTGTAACTATGTAGTGTAACTATGTAGTGTAGATATGTAGTGTAGATATGTAGCTTGTAACGTCTTCAAATGAGTGAGACCATAAACACATTTACGTGACAAAAGAAAGAAATGTTTATCAGCACACACACACATGTGCACAATCAGCATTATCAGTGAGGTGATAAGCCACAGAAGAATTCTGCTTCCGATCAACGGCACGAACACCAACCCGTGAATTAGATGTACGATTCGACTCATCAGGTGTTTTCGCACTCCAACACACACTCCCACACATACATACGTACATCAGGGGCGTGCTGATTGTAATGACACTCTGTGTGTGAGTGGCATAGGGTAGTTGATGTGTGGTTTTGCTCCAACACGTCCCTTTGCTACTCTACACCTTATTTGTCGAATATTGTAACTGACTCGCCGGTGTTGTTGAGACGGAAATACGGATGCCACTTTCCTTCACCGCTAGCGTGGTCAGAGGGTAGGCTGAGGATCTTCACTCGTTCCATGCCTCGGAACAACACCTCGATCCTCTGACGATCTACATCGATAGTCAAACACACTTCGCAATCCTTGCGTGGTAAAACGAGGTCAGACGACTTGTCATGCGCATGCTGTTGACAATGGTCATCGCACCACCACCATCCTTGCACCGCATTGCACGTCTCTGCTTCTCTGACTGTAACACTGTCCTTCAGCTTTGCTACACCCATGAAGATGTTGTGATGATCTTCCCAGTTGGTCTTGAAAAACCAGCATGCTCTGCCCGATGAATATCCTTTAGTACATACAGCGGTTGCACAGTCGGTATTAGTAGCGGTGACAGTGCAGCTGTCCTCAGACAATGATAGTGATGTTGAGAGTAAATCACGGTTGAATTTATCGAAGTAATGACCCACAAACCAGGCGATCTTCTTCTTTTCAGCTGATGATACATGTATAGGATAACCACCATGGACATGGAACATTTCAGTCTCGCATACCGGTTTACCGTTGTCGCTCCAGTTCATTGTCAACTGCATTTCCTGCACATGATCATCAGGGTGTATCACGCTTACATGGACATCATCCGGGACGCTATCAACGTGAAGTGGTCGATTGTCAAAGCCCCGAAGTGGAAATTGGAGGATATACATATCTGCCTCCGGTGTTGACTTCTTCTTAAGCATATAAGGCACCATCCTCTCCACGTCCACTCTAGTTGAGAACACAGTTGTTTGTGACTTTACAGTCTTGACAGCATTCTCCACTGCTTCATCATCAATGGTCACACCTAGCTTTCCAGTGATATGAATCATTGGTGTGTCCAGGTCTTCTGATGTCATGCTACTCGTAGCGTCCAGAATACTGCTGTGAAGCGATAAGACATGCTGGTCCATTGTTGATACTGTGTCTCTGGAGGAAGCATCAGAACAGCCTTCAGCAAGGCGATCACCAAGCACCTGGATGGTGTCAATTGTCTGGCGCTTTGAATTCAGGCGGCTTTGCTCAGACTCCAAGTGTATCCGTTTTTTCCACCTGATCTGGTCGATCTCATCCTTCACACGTTGCTTGTCTTTCTCCAAGGCTTTGATCAGATCGTTGTAAAACGTCTCCACTTTCTTAGATGCATCAGTGGCCTGCTCGTCAACTTGATCCACTGCAGCACTGAGGTCTGTTAGTCTGTCGTCCAAGCCGGCCAGGTCAGACAAGCCTGGAACACTGCTGATTTCCTTTACGGCTCGGAGAATTTCTTGCCTCTGCTTCTGGACAACATCCGTAGCAGGAACCATTCTATGTCCGTCGCGCATGTGCGCAGCACAACACATCCCGCATACAAGAGCACTACAGGTTTCACAATACAGCGACAACACCTGGCCAGCGTGAGCGGGACATTTAGCCTGCACGTGGTCTGAAAGCGGGTTCGACCCACCTTCGGTAGAGGTGTTGGCGGTGTACAAAGTACCAGCGGAAGGTGGCAATGTTTGCCACGCTGGGTGGTGAGCGCTCCCCGCAGCAGCTCCGCCATCGGTCAATTTTGTTACTTTCCTGCACAAAACACAATGAATGCTGGCCGTCTGCGGATTGACGCTGTCCTTCAGGCATCCCTCACATAGGACGTGCAGGCAACGAAGCAAACGTCCAGTGTCTGGCTTTTCAGTTTCGCACTGGACACACGCGCTAGAAGACCTGAACATTGCGAACGCTGGGGAGAAAGAAAGAAAGCAAAGGTTGCGCTTCAACAGTTCCAGTGCGATGTGAAGATTAGAAACCTTTTCCGCGTCTATATTTCGATGCCTGAGCCGAGCGATAGAAAGACTGAGACCCACCGTACCTGTATGGAACAGTGTAGATCTACTGGAATGTTTCGAGGTCGCCCATGAGTGTATGGCTATGTCTATGTGACTCTGATTGTGAGGCTGTTTCTGCGATGGACAGGACTGCAGCAATGTTGAAGGGGATGTCCCTCCACGTCTCCTCGGATCAAGGCGTGGACTTAGGTGGATGTACATAATTGTATGGTTGTAGCAAAGCTTGGCGTTCTCGTATCCCAGGTGATGTCAACTACATGACATTTTGTGTCTGTCTTTGGAGTGATGCCAGCGTAGATCTACGTGTCAGAATGTCAGCCACGTATCTATGGTGAGGAGGAGCTGGTTTGGTTGTCATTGGTGATGATGGGTCCACAATATTATTATTACTCAAATCTGTGGACAGCAACTGTTTCGCTCTGTTAGAGCTAGCTCCTCAGCACAGCTCAGAGCACCGAAGCGCAGCTCTTCGCAATGAAATACGTTTCCGTGAAGCAAAGCATTTTTATAAAGAGCTGCAAACCCCGCCAAGAGTGCTCGAAATGCTCCAAGAGCAGTGAGCAATATATTATTACTATTACTAGAATGTGGGCAGGTTCTTCAAAGCTGGAGACTGGAAATAGGTTTTGGTGGATAATGCCTGGGAAAATTGGCAGATTCTGCTCGAACAACAGTGAAATTGGCAGAACTATGCAACGCTTGTGGTGGACAATTCCTCGCGGAAGTTAGTTCTGGTCCTCCTCGTTCTGTCCCCAGATACATGTAGCAAGCAGGGAGTAGTAGTAGTAGTACTACTACTCCCTGGTACCAATGGTACTAGTTCATGTATTAGATAAACCTTGTTTTAGTTCACACATGCTGTTTTAGTGTTGGACCTCCGGCCGGCTCACCACAAAGTAGCACAGTCTAGCTCTGTTCACGAAGCTAGCGAGTAGAGGGATGCAGCGAGTGGAGTGTGGTCGGCTAGCTGTGGCAGTCTGCACTCCTCGCCAAAGCAGAGCGTCTTCCGGTCATGGGGTGCGCATGCGAGAACGGCTCACACCTCATGACTGACTGTTCCCAAACTGACAAAGCTAGCCCAAAATCGCCCAAAATCGGACACCCTGCATCGCCAAGGCTGGCCACATGGTGCGAATTTTTCTCCTCAGCAATTTTTTTCCGGAGAATTTAAAATACCGCCCAAAATACCACGAAAATTCGCTCCGTTGTCATGGTAACCGATCTTGCACACCGAAATAATTGGTTGCCATGCCTGAATTTTGTAATCCTGGGGTGCGTTTGGTTGGTACGATCTAGAACAGGATCGAACAGCTGGTGCGCATGGAGCAGCCTCATGCCAACCAAACGCTACTCCAGAAACAAAGCACATTTTTGTGGAAAAATGTGCCAAACTACTTGGTGCATTCTTCAAAATGTGTACGGGTCACCATGGTCACTCTATACGGTACGACGAGTCCAACCCAAAAGCGTATGCACGTGATCATTTGGGACCAAAATCGATGTTCCCGCCAGGTTTCACTGTGAAAAAGTGAAACTGCTCGGTCTGCCGTCCGGCAAGCAGAACATGTTCTGGCCGACCCAGAACAGGTGCAGTCCCAACCAAACGCGCTGTTCTGGTGAATCCTGTTCTAGTTCGTACCAACCAAACGCGCCCCTGGTAATGCATGAGTGTGGTCACACACTGTACAGCAGGGAGTAGTAAAATACGTATTATACTACTCCCTGCTGTACAGTGTACATGACCTCGTACTTTGCACTTCCACCGCCAAGCGCTAGCCTTTTTAGAAGCACATTTGTGCCTTCAGGCTTCAGTTGCGCTGAAAAGTGAAAATACAGGACTTCTGAATAGGAAAGTACTGATCCCTGACATTTTTGGCTACTTTTCGGACGTTTCCTTTTTCGGACCGGTTTTCGGAAGAGCCTTCAAAAATCGGACGGTTTGGCAGCACTGTACATGTAACAAGTAATTAGTTACTTGGCCTAGGCTAGCTCAACCGCCAAGGTCACAATCATCATAGCCTCCATAGGTCCTTGATCCCCTGGCATGTACGTCTACACTACAGGTCGATCTACATGACTATACAACTACACAGCTAATTACTTACTTACAAGTGGCGTCCGTCTACTGGCTGCGCCGTTCCAAAACTCCAATGATGATCATGTAGATCCGTTCCTCCAGTCTAGTCCTGTCTCCACTCTCCACTAGGCCCCCGTGTAATATGCCGGCATTTTTTTAGCATTTTCGGAACAATCCGCGAACCCAGCACTTTGGGCTCGTGATGCAGCATTTTGGGGGAAACGGAGCACTTGGCCGTTGTGTATCAAAAATTGAGAGAAGAAAATTACTTCCCAAACAAGAACGTCTCTTCCGCATTCCGTGGGTTAGCTTCTTGTTGAGTAGTTTATGTTTACCATGGCAGGCTCGAGCAAGTCTTTTATTGACGGCGTGTGCTGAGGATTACAAAAAAGTGAGCATTTTCCGAGCATTTTCGGCAAGGTTTGGGAGCATTTTCGGCAAGGTTTACGAGAATTTCCCAAAAGCATTTTCGACAAAGTTTCGGGCATATAGGGCTTGAAAGTGATGACGTCAAAAACGGCCTGGGAGTAGTAAATTGACATCAGATTTCTATTTTGGATCCACTAAGTCTAAGGTGTGACTTTGCTATTGCCTCAGTATGTGGGTGCATAGCAACCCACTCATGTCGTATGCAGGTGCAACTTTTACTTCGCCACCAGTTGTCACCCCGCCCCCACTAGCCAAATCAGTCAGTTTCACTGGCAACATCACCTTGTTGTGAGTGAGACCGCTTGAAATGTGCTTGGATCCATACAAAAACTGGATCCAGGTGGATCCAGTTTTCGAATTTTTCAAATTGTTGCTATGCCATTGCTATGGAGTGACGTAGCACTTTCAAGCCCTATAATTACACCGGGCCATACTAGACTCTCCACTCCAGTTTACATGGTTTACACATCTCGCATTGCGAGCAGGCAGCACACGTAGATCTACTTCTCTGTACTTTTTTTGTAGACCCGCACGCAGCTGCGTAGACACTCTGACAGTTTGGTGCCAGTGTAGGCCAGGGACTACTGGCAGTACTGCAAGGCAACCGCTGCGTCGGCTCTACCGTCCTGCAGAACTCCATTTCCTCTCCTTTCTCACATAACAAGTTTCTGTCTGGGTTGGTCGACGGGAAACGTTCCTGGCCCTCAACCATGAGTATCGAAAAAGATAACCTGCAGTTGATACGTGAGGCGGTTGCTTCACTTGCAGCCAAGGATCGAGAGAAGGAGAACGCCAAGCTGAAAGAAGCCGAGCGCCGGGCCAAAGAAGAAGAAGAGGCAGCGGCCAGACGGGAGGCGCAGCTAAACGAAGTCATAACCCGAGTGTTGAAGGCCACAAACCCTCGATTACCGTCCAACGTAACACGCTATAACTACAAGGAGGGCGCTTACAAGTCTATCGGTATTACGGAGCACATGGTCGTCCACTGGGAGATGCCCAGCTATCTCATTCGGGCGGATTCAGAAGAGGCTGAAAGACAACGCTCGCGCGCCCTAGATTACGAGAGAAGCGGCTCGCTCACCACCACCACCTCCCGACGTTTCTCGCATTCGCTAGACCCGGACGAGCAGAGTGACGGGGACGAGGACGACGACAACGACGATGAGGATGATGACGGGGAGGAATCGTCGACCAGGAGAGCAAAGAAGGAGAAGAATGCGGACGCATCCAGAGAGGGCGGCGGTGCTGCCGCAACTGCCGATGCTGGCGGAGACTCGAAGCTATTGATCCAGTTCAACTACATCGATCGTGAAACTCAAACCTTGGATACATCGTTTACATCGACACGCGAGACGATGACCGTTCCGCCAAAGCGCGCCGGCTATTCAGACAGTGTCACTCAGTGGGAGATCTACGACAGGTGCATCGAGGAACAAGCGCGCTTGGAAGCGGAGAAGAAGCGGAAAGCGGCTGCCAGTGCGCGCCAGCCGGCAGGCGGAGCGCAGGCGCAGGCAGCGGCGGAACCTGAGCCACTACCGGACGAGCCAGACGAGCTTGAGATCACGATCAAGCTGGAGAACCTGGAGCCCAGCGGTGGTTCAGGAGGCAAGAAGAAGAAGACAGGTGGCATAGGGGGCAAGGGTGGTGATGATGATGGTGACGCCGAGGAGCCTGTGAAGGAGCACGATTGCTCGGCCATCAGCAAGGTGGCCAAGGTCATGGAGCGCATGGTCACGCAGAACGGCGTGCGCGATCGCATTCACGACATGGTGTACTTTGACGATCCGCGCGACGGCACGGCAGGCTACAAGAAGGCCGGCACGCTGCTACACCTGTGGAGCGTGAAGGGTAACTACGGTTTCGGTATAGCGGTGAAGTCGTTCTGCCTGTGCCCTCGCTACTCGGACATGTTCGTCGCCACCTACTGCAGCGTGGACCTGATTGACAAGGTGGGCGAGGGGTCGGTGTGCCTGCACACGCTGAAGAACCCGGCGTTCCCAGACCACGTGATGGACATGGCGAGCGGCGTGATGAGCGTGGACGTGCACCCAAAGCAGTGTCACATGCTGTGCATCGGAATGCTGGACGGACGCGTGGCCGTCCTGGACGCCCGTCGGCCCAGCGCCAACGCCATACTGTGCGAGAGTCCTGTGCTGGAGCGACACACGGACATGGTGTGGCAGGTGCGATGGCAGAAGGACGACCCGCAGCGCCGTCTCAACTTCTTCAGCGTGTCGTCCGACGGCTTCATCGCGCACTGGACGGTGACGAAGGACGCGCTCGCACGGCGCAACATCACCCCCATCATGCAGCTGAAGGACAAGGCGAAAATCCCCATCATCCCCGAGCCGTGGATGGAGCCGGAGAAGCAGTTGAACTTGGCGCGTGGAAGCTGCTTTGATTTCATCCCCACCCTGGACAACGTGTACCTGATAGGAACCGAGGAGGGAATCATACACAAGTGCTCCACGCTTTACCAGCAGAACTACATCCGCTCATTCCAAGCGCACAACTTCACCATCTACGCGGTGCGTTGGAACCCATTCCAGCCGCGTGTGTTTGCGACGTGTGGAGTGGACTGTTGCGTGAAGATCTGGGATGATGAGCGGCCAGAGACGCCGCTGTTTGTATTCGACCTGGACGACCCCGTGATTGACTTCTGCTGGGCATCGTACTCGTCAACCGTGTTCGTCGCCGGCACAATGAACGGATATGTAAGTTAACTCCATGTGTTTGTAAGTGCATGGTGTGTGTGTGTGTGTGTGTGTGTGTGTGTTTGTGTGTGTGAGCATGTGTTCGTGTGCTCACTCGTACATGCCTGTGTGCTTGTGTGTGTTGTCTGTATGCTGCGAGGTATTTCAATGTGGGTACCAGTGTCAGCTCCCGAGCCGGTCAGCGACCTGGTTGGGGTGTACCTGTACACGTACTTGGACCAGTTTGAACAAAGAACACTGGATCACTTGTGACCCGGTTGGGAAGACATAAATACATCATGGAGTCCTAAAATAATTATGTGTTACGGCTCCCTGATGTAGATGCAGTAGCCGCACTTGAGCATACCCGGCTCTGACCCGGTTGAAAGAGTTGTGATGTACAACTGTACTCGGTTGGTTTGAAGTCCTAGAGCAGGCACTGGCAGGGGCGTAGCAAGCAGTTTTATATTGGTGTTGCCAAAGTGTGAGAGGGGGGGGGGGGGTCCCCCCGGGGAAACGTTTTGGAAAACTGGGCCGAAAAGGCCATATTTTAATGCTACAGAATAATATGAGAAATAAGAATATGCGGTACCGCGGTTGTGCTCCACTTTTTTTTAATGACGTTTTACCTGCATACCCGCGCAAAATCAAAATAATCCTCGTCATCTGGCCTGCGCAACTCATTAGAATTTGAATTCTGCGGAGCCGCAGTGGAACCTGGCCCATAGTGACCGCGGCTCGAGCTGGTGCAGCGAGGCCGGGGCTGCGGATAGATAGCGTGCTCGCAATCCGAATGTCTGCCATGATCATGCTGGGGATTTGCATACGCGCAGTCAGTTTCATTTTTTTCACAGACTCAACCAAGCCTCTTGTACTGGCAAAATAAACACAATAATTACAAGTGCAACCTCAACAGCACAGGAAGAAAAAAGAGCAAAAAATGGCTGTGAACACAGTCGAGAGAGCAAAAATGGCTGTGAAAACAGTGTAATCTAATATGGAGCCTCGGGAGAATAACTGATGCTGCTCATCGCAGTGAGTTTCTGTCAGAGAGTAAATGCGACGATAATGAAAAAATTAAATATTATGAAAAAGGAATCCTGGCAGCGGTGGGATTCGAACCCACGCCTCCGAAGAGACTGGAGCCTTAATCCAGCGCCTTAGACCACTCGGCCACGCTACCATGCACAAACTATCTGGCTAGTGCTTCGCTGAACAATATGGAGCGACAGGATTTGAAGTTGCACTGGTTGGGACACAGCAAGATTTGCCCAGATCCCTGGAAAATGCATTCCTGAGTTATTTTTTCATGAAGTATCACCAGTGATATGAGTCCTGACTACTGTTAGAAAACTTATGGTTAGATTACTGTAAAGTGAGAAACTTTCGCTAGAGATAAATTTTCCCTATTTTCACGACCATCACACATTCGAGAATATAAATCTCCGCACACTGCTCTGTACATTGATCGTAGACAGTAAGGTCCAACTGAAGAGATACGATCGCGAGCGTTTCTCATCGTGAACCAGCCCAATTCATGAAAACGCCCAATGTGTGTGCCGCGAAAGTTTTATCGCTTTTTAAGAAGGCGCAAGTAGTAAGGATCTGATAGACCTGTCCTCCCTGCATTTTATGATGGTTGTGATTAGTGGTCCTCACGGGTAGCCGGGTACCCGTGCTACTCGTGAGGACCTCGGGTAGCACGGGGAGAGAATAGTACCCGAAAACCCGAAGTTGCAGATAACATAATGTACAGTGCACGTGTACAAATTTATGTAATACTCCGCATGTCTATCCAGTGTGTAAGGGAAGGGGTGCATTGGGGTGTTACCATGGAAACACCGCCCGATCGGGTACCCTTGCAACCCGTAGAAAACTACCCGACCCCGATGCCTGAAGAAAATGCTACCCGACTCAGCCTTAGTTGTGATGGTGATCACCGGGGGGTCTGGAGAACTTTAAAGGGATGCTCCTGCAGTTATCTTTCCGTTTTGTACAGAGCCTGACGATGTAATGGAGTCTGGCCCCTGGGGTATTTCTCTGTGCCCCAGATAGGGGCCAGCCCTAGGCATCCTGTACCGTAGTCCTTGACTCACTGTACATGCTTGACTGGTGTGACGCATAAATCAGCTTGCACAGCAGTCAGTCTCAATTTCACCGACCATCTACTGCCGTGGACATGTAATCCAGTCAATTGACCAGGGCCTGCGCCCTCAGCGCCTACAGACCAGTGCACAATCATGTTGATCCGATGCGACCAGTGTGCTGCAACGCATAATGATTACATATATGTCATCAGGTCATGCCCATATACTGCTTGCCCATGACTGCATGGACACTGCGGCGCCCTGGGGCTGCTAGATGTGCGACAGGATTTCCATGTCCACGACAGTACATAATGTATTGCGCTAGGATCATATTTTAGAGAAGCTGTTTTCCTGGCTCGGGAGTATGCCACAGCATTACAGCTGTTCGACATTGTATGGCTAAGAACAAGTCGCCGCCAACAAGAAACGCAGCACACCCAATGTGTAACACACCCATCCCAATAGATCACCCACTACACACAATTACAACCATTGAAAAACAATCGCCGTTTCGTTTGCTTGCTTTTGTCCCATGCCGGTGTACGCGTGTGCAGGCCCATGTGTACGACTTGGACATTGACAAGTACAACCCGCTGTGCAAGCAGGACGTCATACCGTACAGCAAGAATCGCCTCACCAAGGTGCACTTTGTCCCCTCGCAGATGCTTCTCATTGCCGGCGACGATCATGGCAACATACACACGTACAAACTCTCGCCCAACCTGCGCAGGGGCGTGCGCAAGACGTCACGCCAAAGCCAGTTGCGCAAGATGAACGAAGTCATCGCCTGGGTGTGGGAGCCAGCCGATATGGCCAGTGGTAACAAGAAGAAGAACAAGAAGGGTGGCAGAGGCGGCAAAGGTAAGGGTAAGAAGAAGACGAAACACTAGGAGCAGCTGCTGATGTAGCCACACTTGCAAGTCGCATGTATCCGTCCTACTGCACAGTGCACACAAGGTGTTCAAGCAGCCACGCTTGCTAGTCGGATGCGGCGTCCTCCAGGAAAGTGCAACTGTGAGTAAGGAGTTTTTGTATACGTGTAGTATTACCAGCTTTGCATGGCGCTACACCCCAATTCCCATTAGACAGCATAACATTTGCCAATGTCGGATCTACGTGACGGGTTTAGTGAAACCTTGTCTCATGAATCGAAAGTTCAGTTGCATGGCTTTGTTGTGGACCGTACACAGTGGGAGATCTACGACGCGTACACCGAGGAGCTGGAGCGGCAGAAGCGCGAGAAGGAGGCCAAGGAGAAGTAGAAGGGTGGCCGCTACGAGACGGCAAAGGGTCGAGGAAACGACGAGCTGGGTATGACGTCATCGTCGATGGAACCGTAGGATTACCGGCCGGTGGACAGAGCGGCAAAGATCATCGAACGCATGATCAACCAGAACACGTATGATGGCATTGGGCAAGATTTCAAGTACTACGAGGACCCTCTGGACGATTCATGCAAACTCATCGGTACTCTGATGCCGCTGTGGAGATTCGCCTATGTTGGCGCCAAGAAGATGACCGTCACCACCATCGCCAACAACGAGCGCTACCCAGAACTCTTTGCCGTCGGCTACGGGTCGTTCAGCTTCGAGAAGCCAGCCAAGTTCGGCCTGGTCTGCTTTCACATGCTGAAGAACCCGTCGTTTCCCGAGTACGTGTTGCGCCTGGGCAGCGGCATCATGTCTCTGGACATTCACCCGGAGCTGTGCCACTTTGTGGCGGTGGGCCTGTACGACGGAAGCGTGGCTGTCCTGGACGTGCGTCGTCCTGCCAGCGAGCAGCCCGTATTCCAGTCAGCTGTCAAAGACAAGCACATGGACCCCGTGTGGCAAGTACGCTGGCAGAAGGAGGACTCTGAGGAACCTCTCAACTTCTTCAGCGTGTCGTCGGACGGCCACGTCGCCTGCTGGACCATAATCCGCATACAGCTCGAGCGGCAGGAGATCGTCACCGTTCGCCTGCTCAACAAGCCGCAGCCAACGCCCAAGAAGGGTGCTGAAGTCGAGGTGTTCAACGACCTGGCGCGGGCGACTTGCTTCGACTTCAGCCCGGTCGTGGACAACATCTATCTGGTCGGCACTGAAGAAGGCATCGACCACAAGTGCTCCAAGACCTACAGCACCACCTTCCTGGACTCGTTTCAAGCCCATAGCAACGCCATCTACTCAATTCGCTGGAGCCCGTTCCAGCCACGCGTGTTTGCCACATGCAGTGCCGATTGGACACTGAAGCTCTGGGACGACGAGAAGCTCTCTTCGCCGCTGTTCAAATTCGACTTCACTGACGCTGTGACCGACTTTGACTGGTCTACATTCTCAGCTACAGTGTTTGCTGTGTCCACTGAAGATGGAACTGTGAGTTGTGTGCTGTGCACTAGGCTGTTTAGTGTAAGCTTCACTGCACGTAACATCTAAATGATCACAGTCCACTGCACAACATTGCGCGGATTCTCAGTTGAAGTACTTTGAAATTGCGTTCATGGTGTGACGGCGTGTGCGACTGCAAAGCAGAGTGCTGCTCATTGAAATCCAATCTTGTAGGCCAGCATGTAGCGGCGCACGCCAGTCATTTCCAGACCTGGCTATCCCTGTGATTTGAGCAGTCAAATCTTTCGAATATAATTATGCGCACAATGATGTTGCCGAAAAGCAGTGTACATAACTGTGTATCATGGGCCCTGGAGAGGGGGGGGGGGGGAGGGTGGCGATTATGCAATGATTGTGCACTATTATGCAGAAATACACTATACATTCTGTAGAATTCTGCAAGAAGTGCACCGATAGTGGCGCTGGTTAAGCACCCTGGTGAGGCATGCCAAATCTTTGGCCAGTTCTCTGTAGATCTATCAGCCGAAACTCAAAAATTCGTCAGCATGCTTCGACTGGAAACGCAGAGTGGCTGTGATTGCGCGGTATTTCTGTGCTTTGAAATCAAAACTTCAAGGATTACGCTAGGTCAACGCGGAACTTGCGCCAGAATAAGAATGAACGGCGATTATGCAAAAAACTGCACGTCTGTGTAATAGCGACTGCGTAATCTGCGGGACACAGGCCTGGGAAAACTGGGCTGTGCGCTGGTGCAGGCCATTACCTTCTTCATCTGATCTGATTTCCGACTCTGCAGCATTCTACATGTACGTGCCCACGTGCATACACACACACAAACACACACACACACACACACACACACATACACACACACATACACACACACATACACACACATACACACACATACACACACACACACACACATGCACACACACACACACACACACCTGTCCTGTCCTGTAGAGCCACTGCCACAGGGGTCACGTGGGCCCCGGAGGGGCATCAGAGAGGAAGATGGAGCACGCAGCCTGATGACGCCGGAGATGGTGGGGCAAACGGAACCGGCGAGAACACACGCATACATGGCTGAACGAATTACGCTGCTGGGCAGTCGGGCGCGGGCCAGTCCTCGAGCACCGGTGACGACCGCGGCCTTGCACAGACCGAAAGCAGCGGGCACACACAGCACAGTGCGCAGCACAGCAGGCATCCTGCACATAGACTTGCCGGGGCTCGGGAGGCTGAGGCTGAGGTGCGGAACAGCGGTGAACAGCTAGACCACCCTTGCTGCGAAACCAACGCCCACAATCTCCACAGTGGCAAGCCCCTCGCTGCTCAGCAATCGGCTTTGCCCGCTCAACCACACATTTGTGGCGAGCACGATCTCCAGGGCGCGAGAATGACCGATTGCAATCCGCACATACCACTGGGTCAGGCTGAGGCACATTCTCCACAGGCTCGGCGTACATAGTCCGCCAGTCAGCACGGGACTCACAGGCGATAGGGTACCATTCCTTGGTGAGGCCACGAACTCTTAAGTCGGAGACAACGCAATCCTTCCAGCGCTTGCGAGGGCCATGTGCTGGGCGACGTGTGAGAAGTGAGCCAAACAGGATCTGTCTCGGCATCCGGCTACTGTCCATTCGAGCAACATGGCCCAGCCACTCTAGGCGACGCTGTGCGACCTTCACGCAGATGGTATCAGAGTCACCCCACATCTCCAACAGTTGGGCGTTGGTCGTGTGATTATTCCAGCAATCTCTGCGGGACACACCCAGGATGGAACGGATGCACCGCATATGAAAGACTGACAAACGTCTGAGATCGTGTTGCAATGGTGTCCAACACTCTGACCCATAGAGGAGGAGCGACAGCACACATGCATTAAACACACACCTCTTGATATGCAAATCAAGGTCAGGATTGCTGAAGATGGTTCCTTGCAAGGCGCCACAAGCACGAGAGGCATGCGCAATCCGAGCAGTGATGTCCTGTGTCGACCGGCCACCGCGATGAATGAGAGATCCCAGATACCGGAACTCCGAAACACACTCGATGACCGTGCCAGCTAGCTCGATTGGAGCGCAGTCCCCAGGCGAAACATCCCTACCTGCAACCAAGAACTGTGTCTTGGTAGCGCTAACTTCAAGCCCAAACTCAGCTGCGGTCGCGTCAAACACTGCAAGTGCCGTCTCCGCCCCTGCACGAGTCGTCGCGAAAAGTGCTGAGTCGTCTGCAAACTGTGACTCAGTGGCAATGGCAACCGGATCCGTCCTGGTAGGCTTGCGGTAAGGTTATTGTCACCATCACAATGCCGGAACTCAAAACCAACACCGGGTACATCTCGGACTCGTCGCTGCCACACAGTCACCACCGCCCACATGAAGATGTTAAACAGCACATGTGCCATGGTGCACCCCTGACGGAGACCATTCGTGACGCGGATAGGGTCAGTTGTCGTGTTCTCTACCCGAACCACCGCCGACATGTCAGTGTGAAAGGAACGGATCACGGCAAGCATGGGAGCAGGGATACCCGCTCGGGATAAGACTTCCCACAGGCAATCCCGAGGCACGGAATCATAGGCTTTCTTGAGGTCTATAAATACAAAGAAGCCTTTGCAGTCGTGCTCAATGGTCTTCTCGAGGAACTGCCGAACACTGAAAACCATATCTGTACAAGATCGGCCACGCCTGAAGCCACACTGAGACTCTGGGAGAAAATCCGCAGCCACGGACTGGAGACGAGTCTGGATGACGCTCGCCAGAACCTTGCCCACAACATCCAGCAGTGAGATACCCCGCCAATTATCACAGCGAGATAAATCCCCTTTCTTTGGGATGGGGACCAACGTGGCGTCCACCCACTCCTGCGGGACCACCCCAGCACGCCACACATCGCCAAACAGCTCCACAAGCTTGGCGGTGAGGTCAGGGCCACCCCTCTTCAGCATCTCAGGGAGGATGCCAGAGGCTCCAGCGGACTTGCCGTTCTGTAGGCGGGAGATAGCGCGGCTGACTTCACGGAGAGTCGGCGCCTCAGCAAGATGATCAGCCTCCTGTCGCTGTGGGATGTCGTCCAGGGCATTGCGATTCCATGCACTTGCCACGTTGAGAACACCGTCAAAGTGTCTTCCCCACCGGTGGCTCTGCTCCTCTGGTGAACTACAGATGTTACCGTTCTCATCCAGCACGGCGGAAGTGCGCACAGGGGCGAGGCCCCGGGTACAAGACTGGAGGTCATGGATGCACTTCCATACGACCGCTCCATTGAATCTCGACTCTGTGGCCGCCTGTGCCTTTGCCTTTATCCAGTCTACCCTAGCCGAGGATATGGAAGCACGCGCCCTGGATCTAGCCACCTTAAACGCTGTGTAGTGCGAGCAGTCGCGGCTCTGGCCACTACATAGCCAGTCGGTATAGCACCGATTCCGTTCATCTAGCAATGGCTGGATGGCTGACTCTGCCTCCCGAAACCAGTCTGGTTGGCGACGCCGGGAGAAGCCCAAGACAGACGCAGCAGACTTGTCGATAGCCGCCTTGACGTTGGACCATTTCTGATCTATGTCGTGCTGTTCTTGCCATGTATCTACAAGCTCGGTTGCAATGGTAGCTTGGTACCTTTCTGCAGGCGAAGGT